>NC_029775.3:2782986-2837497 GCF_000817695.3 Arachis duranensis | reverse complement strand
TCCCCGGTTTATATCTAATATATTTTTAAATTTTAAATTTTAAATCTTAATTATTTCAGCTAATTAAAAATTAATTTTGTATATTTTTTAATATATTAATAATTTGAATTTCAAATTTTATTTATGTTATTTAGTATTTGTTTAAATGTCATTAATTAAATTGATTGAAAAAAATTAAAAAATATTTTTATTTTTTAACAAATTTTTAATAATAAAATTTAAAATACTAAAAAATTTTTAATCTTTTTATATTATTGTATGTAAATATAATTAATAATTAATAAATAAAATTTTTTTACGTAAAATATTTAAACGTAAAATTATTTTTATTTTTTTAAAAAAATAACTAAAAAAAATCTTTTCCTAAAAATTAACTCGAAGAAATCCTTAATCTCCAACCATCATGTTTTCGTAAGATATGATATGAAGAGAAGATTGATATGTGAATCAGATCGCATTGCTTCCACTCCTATTAATGTTCCTATACACGTATGAAATATTACCAGCAGAGGCGGAGATACATTCTAAGCCACTCACTCACCATAAGATTTTTTTCAATTCCTTCCTAAGAAAATAAATAATTTAATAAACGTACAAATTTAGATCCAACCAACTTCACGTAAAATTAAATTAAAATTTAATCAAATGTCAAATCATTTAACGAGT
This sequence comes from Arachis duranensis, assembly GCF_000817695.3. Classification (NCBI taxonomy): domain Eukaryota; kingdom Viridiplantae; phylum Streptophyta; class Magnoliopsida; order Fabales; family Fabaceae; genus Arachis; species Arachis duranensis. The sequence continues at coordinate 2,836,831 of NC_029775.3, read as the reverse complement.
CTCTACGAAGTTGATGAAGTTGAGCTTTAATAAATAAAGGAAGACGGATGAAAAATTATACAAGCAAGATAGATAACTACCTTTGTAATAAGTTAACGGTTAGTTTGGTGGTGATGTTCATCAATCAATCAACATGCACATACACCAAAACAATCTCTGTATGTGTCTTATTAAGTAACCTTCAAAACTCAACCTCGTTTCTTTCTCTTCATTCGTATATTACTATGGTAAGCTAAGCTAACTACATCAAATTAAGATTGAAGTGGAAGCAAAGAAATCAAATCAAAACTATACTGACCTAACCCCCAATAATATTAATGTATTCCTCTCTTTTCTCCTTCAAACAACAACAATGGAACCCGCCATCTCTACGCCTACGCATAATAATGATTTCAGCTCCACCATCGACACCACTCGCCCCTTCACCTCCGTCAAAGAAGCCGTCGCCATCTTCGGCGAGCGCCTTCTCTTCGGTGACATGAACATCTACTCTCCAAAGCCATTCCCAGACCCTGCATCTTCTCCTGTTCAGCAACTACCACAGAGTCCTATCATGAAACCGAAAGAAGTAGAGGAAGACAACGGCGTTGTTCTTGATACATTGAAGAAGCTGGAGGCAGAGCTTGAAAAGACAAAGGCGGAGCTAAAGCTGCTCAAGGAAAGAGGGAGTGAGACGGAGGTGGCGTTGGCGACGCTGAATGCAGAGCTCCACAAGAACATGTCCAAGTTGGCGCAAGCGGAGGCCGCAGCAGCCGGGAAGGCTGCGGCGGCTACAAAGACGGTGAGGTTTGAGATTGAGGAAAAAGGAGGTGATGAAGATGGAAAGGAAGTGGTGGAGAAGAAGAAGGAGTATATAATAAGAAATAAGAAGGAGGATTCAAAAACATTGGCTCATATACTGAGCCTCGGAGAGAATGATCATCTTCTATTCGGAGGTGGTGGCAAAAGAAAGAGTATGAAGCAGAAGCCAATTATTCCCCTTGTAGGGGATCTTTTGTTTTTCAAGAGAAAGTCGTCTTCTACCAATCCTCTTTATGCTTCTCCTTTTTAATGTATATTCATGTTTGTTTCATTTCTTTGTTTCTTTGGGGTTCGACAAATGTAAAATCTGTACTACTTTGTATTTTCTTTTGCAATTTGTCTCTTTCTTCTCTTGTTATGGGATATGTCATGCTTGTAAACATTCAAGTTTCTTCCTAGTTTTTATCTTTTATTCCGTACAATAGCTAAATGATCAAATTAGTTTTTGAAAAATCATTCGTTCTTTAAATTAATTCATAAAAGATTTTTTTAATTAAATTCATCCTTTAAAGATTTTAAATTAGTCGTATTAATCCTTTCGTCACTTTATTTACTGATGACGTCAAAATTTACTAATATAACACATTAAGTGACACTCCAACACACATTTAACAGTCTTAATTGACTATTAACATAATAAATTTATAAAATTATATTAAATCAAAATTTAATTGTGGAGAGAACTAACATGTTATAAACTAATCATGTTAATAGTCAACTAAAACTTCTAAGTGTGTATTGAGGTATCACTTAACATGTTACATTAATAAATTTGATACCATCAACAAACAAAATGACAGAAGAACTAACATGACTAATTTAAAATCTTTAAAAAATAAATTTAATTAAAAAAAATCTTTTAAAAACTAATTTAAAAAACGACTAATTTTTCAGGAACTAATTTCACCATTTATTCTTCATAGAGTTAATGAACATGTTATTAAATTATGTGCCCTAATTTTAGAATAAGAAAGTTTTTCTTATTAAGTGATGCTCATATAAAAGTTTAAATGCTCATATTCATTTAAATTAAAGATAAAGCAAATTGAGTAAATAAAAGTAAATGACTGTGTATAGAAGTAGCATTATTTATCTATTTTTAGTTTTTTTTTTTTGTCAGGATCTATTTTTAATTTTGATAATATTTTATGTGTTGAATATTGGGCTTGGAGAAAGGCCCATTGACTAAAGAAAGAAGGCAAAAGGCCCAAAGCGAGCGAAGGGAACAGAACGGCGAAGAAGAAACGGAACCGATTCCATTGGCTGCTGTTGAAAGAAACAACAGAGAAAACGCAAGAAAGAAATCAAAATCAAAATCAAAATCGTTTGCAAAGGCAAAACCAACCATAACCAACAAAAACCCTATTTAGACCAATCTCGAAGAACCTTGATTAGACTTGTTTTGTTCTTTGGGAAGAAAACAAGAGGCACCGATGCAAGCTGTGGTGCTCAATACTCAATCTTGCTGCAGGGGCCTCGAGCCTCCTTCCTCCTCCACCTCCCAAAAGGTTTTCTTATTTTTTTTTTTTTGGCGTTCTTATAATTTCCGATATATAGTTATAATGATGATGATAATTCTTCAATCTGAAATATGAATAATGAATAGGGTTGGCAGTGGCAGCGCACAAGCTTCTTCGGGAGGAGAGGTAACCTTGCATGCCGCACTTTGAGTTCTTCTCTTCGGATTCGTTTGCCCCATACATCACGGCGCCATGGTTAGTCAATTTATTTATTTATTTATTAATAGATTCTAGTTTTGAACTTCTTTTTGTGAGATTTTCATGGAATTCAAGTTCAGTAGTTGGAATTCTTGATTAATTAAAATTTGCTATAAAACGGCATAAGCTTAATAATTGAATCATTAGGTTTTGATTGGTCCTTTGCCTGTATAGATTTCCTTTAGTTTTGATTGAATTTGGTTGTACATATTTCCTTTCTTAACTAGGAATAAAAGTTGTCTTCATTATTATGCTTGTGTTTAGTTTTGAGGGCCGTTGCCACTCCAAATCCAGCTGTGGAGTTGCCGTTAACCGCAGAAAATGTAGAAAGCGTATTGGATGAAATTCGACCGTATCTCATCGCAGATGGGGGAAATGTGGCTTTGCATGAGATTGATGGCAATGTTGTGAGGTTGAAGCTACAGGGAGCGTGTGGCTCCTGTCCAAGTTCTGTTATGACAATGAAAATGGGCATTGAGCGTAGATTGATGGAAAAGATACCGGAGATATTTGCAGTGGAACCCATTGCTGATGAAGAAACTGGTCTTGAGCTCAATGAAGAAAATATAGAAAAGGTTAGTTCTGTTTAACATTGTGATATTGATATTCTGGCATAGAATATTAATTTTTTGCAGTTCCTTATTGACAAACCAAATAGACTCATTTTGCACTTATGCACGCATAAAAAAGAACTTTGAGAAAGGGAACAACACATGATGGATATAGAAAAGGAAGGCATATGTAGTATATATATCAGTACCCTTATTGGACAAAGACTAATGAATGAAACTGAACAAGATATTGTTCAAGTTTCTTCACTTTCCAGGACATTTTCGGAAATATCATAGCTTCTGCAATTCCAAGAAGAAAAACACAAAGAACATTAGTGGATGATAAACACTACTTTATATAAGTTTATTGCAATTGTCAAATTTCGGAGATCATTTGCAAAAATCAAACCATGTACTGTCTACTTGGTGGGAATGGGATGATATCTCTCAACTTGAGTATGTGTAATAACTATGAAGATGAAAAGATGCTTATGTTTCTTTTACTTGTTTATATTTGATAGTATGTTAATATTGATTGTCCAGTAACATTCTCAAATGAAAAGGTTCTAAGTATTTCATATTTGATATGCGGTTTAGGTTCTAGAGGAAATAAGGCCATACCTGGTTGGGGCAGCAGATGGATCTCTTGAATTGGTAGGAATTGAAGAGCCAATTGTAAAGGTGAGAATCACAGGTCCAGCTGCTGGTGTCATGACTGTACGTGTTGCTGTTACACAAAAGTTGCGAGAAAAGATACCTTCTATTGCAGCAGTTCAGCTTTTATCATGATTTGGCCGTTAAACACAACTATCATCGGCATGGCATTCTTGTAATTTTTCGTCAGCAACAATAAGTGTTACCTGTGAAGTGATGTATATGTATAGTATATACGTAGCTACAGGATGAAACTGTTATCGTGTAAATTCAATATTCAAATGATTGCATATCCTGAAAGAAGCCTTGCTTTGGTTTATGTTATGACTTTGTCAGCTTCCTTTTTCCTTTTCCTGTTTCTCATCACAAGTCTCATCATTAGTAGTTGTTTTACATGCGCACTAAAATACTATATACACACCAGAAATCAGACACCAGCTTATCATGTATTTGCATATATTTTTATATATATTTATGTACATGTTATTAATTTGTGTATTCTCTACTCTTAATTAGTTAAAGACTTGAGCTGATTTGTCAATTTTTTTTTGCGCAACTCAGCATGTGTTTATCATAGCTGGTTCTAAACTCGGAAAAACGAGAAGAATGGTGTTAAGCTTGTGATTACCACGTTAAACTCTGTCCATTTGAATTTATTGACAGTTGGACACAATACGATGAGTCTTTGAATCTATACATGGTTTCGCTATGGCATGTGAAAGTCTAACATAAAATTTTATCACATCTCAATACATGTAAAGGTGGCAAGAGAGAAAAGGTCAATTAATTCATTGCCGCTACAGTAAAATATAATAGAAAGTTAAAAAATACAACAGCAAAGCTACATTCCATAGCAATTGAACCTTCAACTTCAACTCCACTTTTCCAACTAAACAAGTCAACGAAAAACAAAGGCTACCAAGAAAACGAACTCACTTCTTTATCCATATTATTAACAAGTGCCAAAGAGAGACAAAAAGGACAAAATACAGGCTTGCTCGCTACAAAACTTCCAACCAATATCAATCCAGAAGTTGCTATAAATGAAGATCAAGAAATGCATTTTTAGTTTCTAATTCTAAACGTTGGTGTACTTTGCAGCCTTCATCAAAGTGATGCGCTTCTACATCCATAGTATATGAAAAAGGTTTCATCCATTGATCATAAATGGTTACAGTCCAAGTTCAGAAAGTAGCTGACGCCATCTTGGAGTTTCCTCATCAAAAATGTAGGTCAAGGGTGATATAAGAACGCCACTGCCACCAATCTGCATTAAATGAATGTAATCAACATAAAAATGAGTATGAGAATCATAGCAAAGTCCATGTAGTAATAATGCTAGCTACTGCTAATGGCAGTCATAAATCATGTAGACTAACATTTTATCCCAAACCAAAAATAGCTGGGTTATTTGGACTCGTGTCATTCAGAATAACAAGGCTTCATATGAAATCCAAAACAGATGCTTTGAAAATAATTTAGAAACTCACTGCTCTCAGCTGCTGTATAGACTTGTATAGTGCCTTCTTGGGTACACATATCACTATGGCATAGTAGTCTGCTGTAACCTTCCCATCCCGTTTGCAAAAAACAGGACTTATAGTGGGTCCCTGCAGAAGATAATCACATGTACCTCTTAAAATTAAGAACAAATTGTAGTGAAAAAATAATGATACTGCTCATGATCACAGTAGTCAGTAGATAGTATATGACAAACTTTGCTAACGCAAAAAGCAAATGCTGTAAGGAAAGCCATCACCAGTGAAAAAAATGAAAAATGAAGGTAAGGTGTTCATTCCGAATCACACCTGCAACCCAGATAATGATGGTTGACTCAATACTCTCTCGGCTACTTCCTCTGCACTGCTACCCCTCATGTTTGCAGTGACCTGCCAAGTCCAAAATTAGCAAATACGATGAAAATGGCATCAAACACTAGATTTTGAGCGATGGAAATAATGAATTATATGCACCGTAAACTGCCCAATGGCCCTCAGATGTGCCTCTAATCTTTCTAGTATCTCATGTGTCGTTTCTAGTACTCCTGTCCGTTGGATCATTGATTTTCTGCTTGCAACAAGAACAGCCTGGAGAAAATTAAATTGTCAGATTGAGAGATAATTTATCAAGGCAAATGCAGAAGCAGTCATCTGGAGGCTGGAACTTCCTATTGTTAAATTGAAACTAATAGATCATGATAGTCAAGGCAAAAAATAAAAGTTAATGATTGCTAACCTGGCTTTCCAACACAGTTCCACCTTCAATTTCCTTCAAATTATTTTCTCTCAGCGTGGTCCCACTACTCACTAGGTCTAAGATGGCATCAGCAATTCCCATCTAAATGAAGCAAAGGCAAACAAATCAACCAGATAAATATCATGTCCAGCATATGGCAGCAGCATCACTAAGACGGACGCAACAACAGTTGATTACTTCATTCCAGAAACAATTGACCAAAATTACAAACAAATGAATAAAAGGGTAAAGGTTTCATATGGCCAAGCAATTAATTACTTCACCTCAACCATGTATTAAGATGCAGAATGAAGATATAATATATATCAACAACTGAGACATCACAAACCCCAAGGAGTATGAAAAACTGTTTATACAGCACAGTCCATTTTATGGTTGATAATAAGAAAGCATAAACAAAAAACTTCGTATAAAACAAATACTGTTCTCACCGCAGGTGCTGCCTCCAGAGCTCCGTCTGCAGTTGAAAAAGTCACATGTGTAAGTCCATTCTCCCTCATGAATTTGGGACCCAGCTGAACAGTGAGACCAAAGTTCAAATTAGATTTCCCTTTCTAAATGTAAACGATAGCATAAGATTAGAACTGTCAATCGAAACACGTACATAGTTGAACCCAGTAGCAACTCGCAGAGGCTTGTCTTCGGTCCATTGAGGCATCTTTGATAGCTCCTCTAGGGAATTGATATTCTCAAATATTCCATATTGGGGAATCTGGAATGAGAGAGAATACCCAAGACAATTAAAATTTCAAAAAGGAAAGACAAGCAGAATCTAGCAGGTTTGGAAAATTGTTATTTTTTCTCACCGCAAGTGATAAGCGGCAATCACCATACTCCAACGCCTCATGGACAATGATAAGATCCTCATTTCCCTGAGGACAGAAAACACATTAAATAAAACCTTTGGCACTCCTGTATACCATGGGAAATTAATCCGAAACTAGAATCAAGCTTTAGGGGAAAACACATTCTCATCTAGAAAATTAAAAAAAAAATAAAAGCATGCTTGAAAATTGCTATCTTGGCCTCGTAATAGAAAAAATAAAATCAAGTTTTAATACTTCATGAGATGAGAAACAGAAGAAACTATTTGATGCAAATGGCAACATTAACCATAAGAGAACCTTTGCTTATATTCAGGAACAGAAAAGGCATATGATGGAAAAGTTCACACATGCTCACCTGGCCATATTCACTGAGTGTATCAAGACCGACAATGCCCAGGTCAAGATCTCCAGATAACAATTTTCTTACAATGTCTTTTGGCCTTTGAAACCAAACTTCTAAGTTGGACAGCTGCAAAGTAAGAAAACTGATCAATGATAATTTAACAGCATTAGTGGGAAACAAAACAATTCTGGCCATCAGCATATGCTACAACATCCTCATAAACAGGCATTAATTACATTCTTGATTTATTCCTCCAAAAAATAAGATTACATATATATTACAGCCAAATAGCTTTAAATCAATTAGCATGAGACGAAAACACATATAGTGAAGCATGGAAGACATCCCCATCAAAAGCATAAGCAATGTTTAGTAAGAAACTAGTCATAACTTGAGTAACCTATTCTTATGAAGCTCAAACAATGCCATAGTGGAAAAACGATAGGAGAAAGAAAACAACAAACCTGAGGAATTTCAGCAACATATTGCCTAGGATTAACCTGCTTCACTGACAATTGACAATTCTTCACACACCAAAAAAAAAAAAGAGAGAGAAAATCAGTCATAAGTTAACAGAAGATAGACATGGAATTTCTAGCATTAGCAAATAACACATACAAAGTACCAAAACTCTGAGTCCTAGTGCCAAATAAAGCATAATAATATTTTCACCTGAGAAGTAAGAAGCTGAATTGAATGAATACATTAGAAGTAAGTGAAATTGGTTTGGAATATGATATACCTTGAGGAGTTCGAGAGTGTCGTTGGACATGCGACCCTTGCTAGGCAAGCCGAGACGGATCTCCTTGCGCTCAGAGGAGAGAGGAGAGCTTCCATTTAGGACGTTGATGTTTGAGGGTTGCGGAATTGACAGCGAGGCGTAGCAGCTCCAGCTGCGGGTGGTGGCGGTGGCGGTGGCGGTGGCGGACTTGACCAAAATATGAAGTGGCGTGCATTGAAGGTGAAGTTGAAGGCTTAGATTCATTGTTGTCCGCGCAGATTTAGATTTTCGTCTATTCTGTCTGTGTCTCTTGTGTGTGCGGCGACTCTACTTGCAATTCTCGGCAATAATGCGACTTCACTGTACACCAATCACCAATACAATATACTAATATTGAAGTCTCTTTATTAAAAATGAGTAATACTAATACTAAAGCGATAATAACATAAATGAAACAAAATAAAAAAAAATTTAACTATTTAATGAAAGAAACAGAGCAACCCAATTACCTATATTTGCAGAGCACGAATACGAATTATCATAACTGAAATTACAAATACATGCAAACGTATACACAAAATGGTGCCTAACGTAAAAGGTAAAAATTTATTTCGTTCTCGATCTTTTGTTTGTTCGCTATAAAATAGTCCATCACTGCCAGATCTTACCGCTGAAACTTTCAGGACCATTTTGTAGCGAAAAAAAAGCCAAAGACGAAATAAATTTTCGATTTTTACATTAGGAACCAAAATTGTACCTAACCATATATATATATATATATAAGATTATTAATTTAGTAACTAATTTTTTAATTTGAATATTTTAAAATGAGAAAGTTAGTAAAATGGTAAAATAAAAGGTTAATCACCATTAATTTTATAATTTTTATGAAATGCATGTTCTACTATCTTAATTTAAGAGTGATTAACACTTCATTTTATCACTTTATCAACTTTTTCACTTTAGAAGATTTTGATCCCTAATTTTTAGTATACACCTAATATTTTGTGAAAAATATTAAGTGGATCAAAATAAGTTTTGTTGACACAAATTTTTTTATACCGTCGTTGTATTCTATTTAGATAACTCGTGGTTGGTTCATATACATGAAGTCTAGTTGTTAATTTATACTTTGATAAAGTTACTTTAGATTTTCTACTCCTAATTGGTTTAGGTGATTCTTCACTTTTTCTTTTACTGCATAACTCATAGCCTATGTTTAAAGAGGGCTTGCTAAATTATATACAAAGGTGTAAAATCCTTTTATATTACAATGCACATATAAAATGATTAGCAGACTTAGCATACTGTAAAAGTGCATATATTGCTAATTAAGTTTAAAAAAAATCAAATTAACTCATAAGATTCTTGTGCTATTTAAATTTTTTCTTCTTTGACACTTCATATTGTTCTTGAGCTTACTTGGCTTAGTGGCCAAACTGTTCATCTATTTAATTATTAGGAAGAAACATTCTGCGTTCACAATTTGTTTTCAACGTCAATCTCAATAATAGCATAATTTAATTTGTACGCACGACTAATATAAACATAAGAAATTATACAAACGACCAATTATATATTTATATATTATGACAACAATTCCTAAGGGCTAGATGTAGGGGCATTTTTTTTATTTTTTCCGATCTAGTTTTAACTCTGCAGACAACGTCCATTGTATTCCTTTAATAATAATTTTGAGAGTTTTTTGAGAATATAAATTCCAATGATGGTGTTCAACAAGAGATTTGAAGATAAATGTAGAATACAAAATTTATGCACCATTACAAGAAGTTCCCACACAACACATAAAATTAGAAGAAACTCGCTCGCCAGGTGCTTTTCTGTTTAACAAATGGAAGAACAATTTAGTGATACAATTACATGATATCAATCAGTCTCTCTCCATTCCCAGATGAATGTGTTTAGCAGAAGATTATCCTTAGTGACAGTAAAGCTTAATGAGTTTATCAGCACCCGCTGTAAATAACCAGGGCTGTCTTGGGTGAAATTTACAGTCTAATATACCTGAAATGCAGACAACTCCAACTAAGATACAAAAATGTCTTTATAAATGTTGGCATATATTTAAATGCATCACCCAGAAAAGACATGTAGAATGAAACAGATAAATGAAAAGTAAAAAAGGGGCTATATAAAACGCTAATACTGCAGGTCTCACCTCTCCCATCTGAACTTGTATGCCCTCGCAGAATTTCCAGCGGAACAATAAGAGGATTTTGATTGAGATCGGAATAAACCATTCCATGAAACACATATGCATTGCAGTCATCTGAACATGAAGCAAACAAGGGGTATGAACGATGGTAAACCACGTTGTTGATATCTTTTGGGTGACACCTGCAATGTTACCAAATTATTTAAAAAAGACTGTCATTGAACTAAAGTACAGAAATGTGAAATTTCTAAACCAAGCTGTTGCCAAGAAATAACATAACATAGCTCATTAAGGAAATGAAAACTTTCTCCAAGAACCAACAAGCAAAGCATACTGACTTCTGTATTCTCTACTCCCTGTTTAATCTTTGCAATTAATGGACTTTTGTCCTATGTAATGGGTCTTGAAGTGTAACAAAACCCCATGATTGTTGAGAAAAAGAAAAACAACGGTGGGAGATTTTAGCATATCACATTATTTTCCAACATATATTCACAAGAAACCAAAGCAGAAGTTGACACCAAACTCAGATTTTCAAGATTACAAATTTTTACCATAATATAAGATCAACACCAATATGGCACATCCATGACCAAAAAATACCGATAAACAGAGATAATATAGTTCAGTTTTATGCCGCCCACTATAGAATTTCTCATAGGTATATTCCTTAAGCACTTTCATATTGCCCTTTGCATTAAAGCAATTCTTACATGCATTCAGGTAGCTGTATAGCATATACTGTATAATATAAAGGCATCAGGAAGAAGATAACTACTCTATCACAGCACAAGTTCAGAGCTGCCTCCAAATAATAATAACAATAATAACAAAACTTACTTGAGAGTTTTATAAGGTTTAGATGAAAGATCCATGTCAAACCAACACAGCTTCCCTTCTTTGCTCCCAACAATTAAATTATCACCTATAAACAGAGCGTACAGACAAGTAATTATGATAAAATATTTTCATTTTTATGAAAAACTAATTGATTATGCAACATCTGCATAACAATAATCACACCTCCAAGACCCTCAGGAAATGTTATTGTTGGGGATAGAATTAGGCGTTTAGTGTCTATCTGGTGCAAAGCATATTAATAACTTTTCAGAGGACTTTCCCTCTTAGACATGATGAGATTGGGAAGCTACAGTTTACTGATTTCTATGGTTTTCTTTTTTATTATTTTTTAATGGCTTAGGATATCCTTTCCTCGACTCCTGTGTACTGTTTCTTCTATAAACTAATGAAATTCTCTCTTTTGTTATCAATAAATAAATAAATAAATAATCATACCTCCAGGATGAACTGCAATAGATGAGGCTTCACGGAGCCCAGTATCTAGCTTCTTTATGAGCTTTCTCTTCAATAAATCATACACACGAACACTCTGCTTTGTACAAATAAAGAAAATGGAACGAGATGGATGGAAAGTTGATCTAACAGCAAGTCCGTGTAACTTGAATGGAAGTTTTTGTGTAAGCTTCTTCGATAAGTGGTGTATCAGAACTGCTCTTGATTCACGTAAAAAACAAGTCAAGGAATAAAAAAAGCAGCCAAGCCTGATTTAAATATTCAATTCCTAGTTACTTTTAATCCAATAAAGAATCTAAGATATGCTAATTATCTAACACAGCATAATACAGTTAGTTTTACATAAGATCCATCAATCAGATAATCACATAAAACACAGTCATAAATGCCAGCAAATAAAACACTAAATAGGTGGAACTACATGACTAATTATTACCAAGCCTAGCTAGTTCTATTCATGATCATTAGCTGAAGAGTCAGACAGACATGCAACAGGAAAATACAGAAACTAAGCATGACAAAGTGAAAATCAAGTCATAATCACTTTGGCACATGTATTCATCCTTGTAAAATAATAAACGGATGACAAATAAGGAAAGTATCACTTTCAGCTTAGGCCGCATTCAAAAAGGATATCTGCTGGCATCACTGTCGAAAAGTAGTCACCTTTCCGGTGCCATTCTACAGCAGTAACAGTCTGCATGAACACATAAACTATAGTTTATACAACTATAATAAAAAACTTCAGACAAAATGGATATGCAGATGAATATGGAAATACCTTAAAAAATTTTAATTTTATAGCCCCGTGTTTATCATCTTGAAGCCATCTTACACTAGTTGCCGAGTTGCCTATAAACACACATGATCAGGAAAAAAAACACAAATCAGGTTGCAACATCAGAAATGCAAGCATTTTGTACACATTAAGTCTATATTCTCCCAATATTAAAGAATGTTAGCAATAAAATCAGACTGACTTTTTCGTTTCTAAGACTAAATGCTTATTTTGTGGCCCTAGTCCACTTTGAGGCCCTAAGCCTCTCATAAGCATTGTCAAAAATCAAAACCTTTATATACAGAGAGATTCTGTTTTATTTAGCATTTTTCTATGTAGGCCCCTTTTTCATTTGGTATGTGGAATTTTTTTTTCCCATGTTACATTGTAGGGAATCTCTTAGATCATTCCTTTGGGTTTTGAATAAGTGTTTAGAATATAACCACAGAGCATAAAACTGACCAGAATCATCTGATGGTGTAGATGTGTCAACCGAGAGAAGCTCCTTAATCTTTTTCTGTTCTTCGTCATCCCCCAAGTGAGTGTTCAAGATAAGTACATCTTGCCCCCTAAAAGAATATTGGTTAGTGATTTATTTACACAATCAAGGCATATATCGATTATAGAGGAAAACTTAACATATTGGTAAACTGGACCTACAAGGAGACAGCCAAAATATGAACATCAGGCAGAGGATTCCAAGCAACACAATTAACAGCTTCACCAACGTCCCATCGTCTAAGACATCTGCCAGTTTCAACCTCCCAGATTCGGACAGTTCCATCGCTTGAACCTGTTCAGACAACAGAAAGTCAGGAACGACACCTTGATACTACATAATTGAGACCAAAATTTATGTCATCAACATCCATACCTGATGCAATCCACTGCCCAGAAGGTTCAACAGAAATTGATGTGACTGCATCTTCATGGCCTTTATACTCAATATAGCATGCTGTGGGATAAGGTTTGAGCTCCTTTCGACTTGGAAGCTTTGGCTTTAAGGACTCAGGATCAATATTGAGCTAGAATAGGGGGAAAAAACAACAAATACATTACATGGTCCCATCTTATATACAAACTAATCAATATATATACACAAATGTAATTCCAAAATAAAAAGTAAAGTGGAAATAATATAAAAAAAAATAAAATAAAATTTCTTAACCAAAAAAGTTCTTCAACTTTTATATTTCACTCACACGTTTCTTCCGAACTCGAGGACACAAGTACAAATCCAAGCAACGTTCAAAGCACTCCTTCATGGCATTCTCGTAGGCAGGGATGCTTCTCATAGATGTAAACCTGAACAAAGTGATATTTAATTAGTTATTTAGTTTAACTAAAGAAAAGAGGGACATAGCAAAGAAGCTGGCGATGAGAACACGATACCTTTTTGGGATAAACTTAGGACGATCTTCTTCATACATCAACTGATAAGAATTTATCTCTTCCTGGGTTGGAATGTATTCTAGAGGAGGATTATACGACTCCTCATTGCCTAAGAAGAAAAACAAGATTATATATCACGCAATCTCAAAGAAAAACCATATCCTCTATCAGTGAATATTTTAACTTCAAACTTGGGGCACTGTTCAATTATAATACCGGGAAGTCTTTGCTTTGGTGCAGGAATGTATGCCAAATGATTTGATTTTTCTGTCAAACCAGAATCATCTTCCCACAAGAGATATGGGCCATCTTCCTCCTTTGGTTTGTCAAAGGTAATTAGTCCCTTACGAATTGCTCTAACATACTGCACAACCTGTATAATCATGAAGCGCATGAGTGATAATAGAAACAAATAAAGTTTCTTTGTCTCTCCTCTAATATCTCAACACCACAGCAGTTCACTCATTTCACATTATGCTTAAAGCACAAATTAAGGAATAGTTACCTTTTTAGCTTCCCACTTTGAAGGTATAAACCTTCTTTTTGGCTCAGGTGCATTAGACAACGGATGTTTGGCACCATCCCATTTAAACCAGTCAACATAGTCCTGTACATTAGCAAAGAGAGACCAATTGAAGAAACAAATTGCGATTGAAGTCTTATTTACAGTTGACAGCCTTAAGCAAAAGATAAAACCGGAATTGAAAGTATCTGACCGGATATGGATTGAAGTCAGCATGTGGTGCCCGATTCTTGAGAAGTCTACGGACGAGTTTGACCTCATCTTTCGTTAGCTCCACTTCCTCGTCATTGTATTCATCATATACTTTCCGCCTTAAATGTTTAAAAATGTAGTAAAATCAAACATCTTATTCTCTAGAAATGAGATAGCATACATTAACATTAAAATTTAACATTTTACATAAATAAAGCATCTCTAAAGACCTCAACATTGCAGCCTAAGACTTTAAACACTATAGCCATGAAAAGTTCAAAACGAGCTGAATGAAAGAAAGTGAAAAGTTGGAATCCAGTGTATCAAGTGAATGCAATAACAAAAGAAAATGGAAAAGAAGAGAGACCAATTCTTAGAGTCATCAACATTGGCGAGGAAGGAGCCCAATTTGTCCAGTTTATCTTTCTTCTTGATCTTCTTCCCCTTGATGTCGTATCCAATATGAGGTTCGTCATCATACCAGTGGAGAGGGACATCCCCTACGGTATTTCTGGGAGCCACCTGTCAAAGGAGGAATGCATGTGAGCATCATGAGAATGAAGGTGGAAGAAACGGTTATTGAATTTTGTTGTGGACCTCGTCCTCAGAGGAATCGCTCTCTTCCTGATGGAGTCCAGAGCTGTCACTTTCACCGTGTTCATCTGGTTCACTGTCATCCCCAGCTGCGGGCTCCGATTCAGATTCTGATGGAGAACCAAAGGAGTCGCCATCGTCGTCATCGGCAGCAGAAGAGTCCTAAAAGCGAGAAAGAACAATGTATTTGAACGAAGGAATTGAGAAGTGGCACCGAGAGGAGTAGAGGATAGAGAGGATACCTCGTAAGTGGAGTCGGTATCGGAGTCGGAAACATGAGGATCCTCTTCGTTTTGCTTCTTCGGAGACATGATTGAGAAGCGGCAACACTGGTAGGGTTTTTCGTTTTCAGCGCAAGCGGCAACTAACAAAAGGGTTTTAGGTTCACTCTACCTTACTTGTTCAGTTGCAGCGCCACGGCACCAACAACGCACCCACCCGCAGACCCGATCCGGAAATAACCAATAACGCTCGCCATCCACGTTACACCATTTTTTGTGTCAGGCCCACACTGACAAACAAAAAAACCGGGTATTTCAGTTCAAAATGGTTAAAATAATCTGACCAACTTGAATTAGGAATGAACATTGCATAAGCTTCGCATTTGTCCTAATTTAGATTCGATCATAAATATATATTAGATCTATTTTTTAATCCTGACTCAATTTTAAACTCAATAAAATCTATACATATCGGATCATAATTATATTGAATAAAAATTAGATAAAAACCAAATAAAAATCAAACTTTTAATCATAATTCTATGTATTTTTATATTTTTTTCCTAGTTTCATAATTTATTAAAAATAAATATATTAATTAGAAAATATAAATTTAAGACAAAATGTATTATCTTCTTGAATGTTAATATAGGAGAAACTCTAAATCTCTAGCAATTATTTCATATGATAAAATTCATTTAGAAAAATATAATAAATACTAACCACATTCTAAAATTAAATTATAATCATGAATAAATACTAATAATATCAAATATGTAAGTCACATATAATTAACACAAAATATTATATATTAGTTTAAAGTCTTATACTTTTTAAATACAAAACAATAAGTTTAGAATAGGGCAATTTACATTATTAAATTGTTTCACCCTCAATATTACGCAAATGCATTGTTTCCAAATTTAATACGCAAATACATTGATTCACATATCTATATAAACCGCTACAAGTAACAGCGGCTTACGTGTGTGCGTGTGTGAGAGTAAACCGCTGCTGGCAGCAGCGGTTTACGTGTGTGCATGTGTGAGTGTAAACTGCTATAGGCTATAGCGGTTTACGTGTAGTGTGCTGCCTATATAAACCATGTAATTTATGTTACCTACACCACTTAGAATACTAGTTTCATCTCATTCATGTGCACCTATACCATAAATATAAACACAAGTTATCTGTGAGCTGTGCAGTGCTGCTTTGAATTTGGACAGGCTGGACTCTTAGAGCATTCCAGTCTTTAAAAAAAGCAGTATCTTAGATTCCAATAGAATAATAAACTTCACAAAAGAGCCAAATAAAGAACAATATAAACATGGGCCTCACCCTTTGCATCTCTGCTTTTGATACTAATGATTCTGATACATTTTTCAGGCTGTCATTCAAAACTTCAGTTATGGCAGTAGTTATCGCCTCAGCCTGAAGCAGAAAACCATTACCAATAACCAAACTACTCATAACAGCTTAACATATTGAATTGCTCTTAAAATTGTAAATTTGCAACTAGTTAGAAAATAAAATAAGTGCCATGAGAAGAGAGAAAAATAAAAATTGGTAAGAAAGTTAACAAAATTACAAGGGCTAATGTATCAACTAGAAATAATACAAATATATTTATTTAAATTAAAAAATTAAAATAATAAGAATACATTTATTTAAAAAATGTTAATTTAAAAATAATATAAATGTACTCTTAAATTAAATGTATTCCTATTAATAAATTGAATTAAAAATAACATATAAAAATTTAACGACTTTTTAAATACTCTTTTATAGTAGTCACAAAAAAAAATACTCTTTTATAGTACATTTTTATATACTTTAAATACTTTATAAAAAGAATATTTAAATACTTTAAAAGAGTATTTAATAAATATATTATTAAAAAAAGTATTTAAAAAGTTGTTAAATATTTATGTTATTAAAATTTAATAAATATGTCCATTTTTATATATTATTTTTAATTTAATTTATTAATAAGAGTTAAAATTAACTCATATTTGATCATTTTATATTAAAATTAATTTTAATAAAATAAATATTGTTTGGATAACAGCACATTACACGTAAACCACGGCTGGTTGTAGCAGTTTATGTACACCTGTAAACCGCTACTGCCAGTAGCGGTTTATATAGATATGTGAATCAATGTATTTACGTATTGGATTCGGAAACAATACATTTGTGTAATATTGAGGGTGAAACAATTTAATAACGTAAATTGCCCTTTAGAATATGTATCTTCATCAAATTGGGTCGGGTGACCCGAGTTATGCATTGTTTGTTTTTTTGTTAAGATTAATTTAAATTATAATTTCAATTTTATCACGTGCATGGCACGGGTAATTATACTTGTTTGATAATAAAAAAGGTAACATGTTATGTATTGTTTATTGTTAAGTGTATCAATTCTAAAATAGTTATTAATTAATTTTAGTAATCTATTTTTTTCAATAAATTAAATATATATACTTAATGTGGCCATAAATAACTTAGTAATACTTAAACCCACCAACAAATTTTTATATGTTATTTTACTGTCAAATAAAAATATATTAAAATCAGCTCAAAATAAACAACAAAAGCGAAACTCAAAAAAGAGAACTCAAAAAAACTAAAAAGAAAGTAGTATGGCCTCTAGCAATGCTTATGACTGCTCACGTAATTGGAAATAGAGTGCATAATAATCTCTTCTATTAAATTATTTAATAACTAATCAATATTTGATTGATTGGTCTGAGGTTGAGGTTATCGACAAAAAAAATTTGTCTAAGTTACTTTGTTTCTTTTTGTCCAAGTTACTTCTTTTTTTGTCCAAATTTCTTCTCTTTTTGTCTAACTCACTTCCTTTTTCTTTGTGAGTTTCGGAAGTATCCTACTCCCCTCGAATGGAGAATCTCCTTCATTTTTAATTGAAATTTAAAGAGTATCCCTATATTTTCAGGATTGGATTTCATATTCGAATAAACATCGTAATCATAAGAAAGTAGGCTTTTTAACGACGGGTCTAGCAAACGAACAATTTGGATAGGATCCAACCAATGGATCAATGGGAGAGCCATTTGGTCTCCATCAGAGTCTGCATTGAATCCCTTACAAACTAATTGGTTATGCTATGTTCTTAGTATAAACAGTTTTTTTTTATTGTCAATATATTGGAATGATATGATTCGCTCAGAAGGATTTTCTCTCCCCCCTCTTTTGAACAGCCTGTTATAATAGAAAAGCCTTATATCTTGAAATTAATTCATAAAATTGATGATAAAATACACAGATATTCTTGTGGGCATTATACACTTGTTACGCAACAACCTCTTAGAGGAAGGGCTAAACAAAGAGGACAACGCGTAGGTGAGATGGAGGTTTGGGCTTAGAAAATTCTAACGCACAAAATTTTTCAATAAATAATAAATAATTTAAACTCATTAAAAAAGAATATTATTTTCATTTAGAAAAAAAAATCATAAAAAATTAACATCTCACTTTTATTAATTAAGAAAAAAATCCAATTTTAATATGTTAGGTAGATATTATTAATGAAAGATTGTCCCACTAATTTATTTTATAACCTTTCTACAAGGGATTTCTTTTTTTGTTTGGACAGGTAGCTTTCTACAATATTATAAACTTGGTTTAGCATAATTGGGGTGCGATTTGGATCTTAAAAATTCGATGTGAATCAACAATACAAAGCCAATTTTATATTCCAACAATTAGGGTTGCAAGAATGAGATTATAATCCATGTATTAGGGTGTTTATGGGTTGGGTGAAATTGGATTTGATATGATACGGACTTGATTTAAAATATATGCCGGACCTATTTATTAGACTCAAACTCGACCTTAAATCCAATGAAATCTTTACACTTTAGAGCCACGATTATACCGAATAAAAATTGAGTGAAAATCGGACCGTTAACATTACATTACTTTGATACTTTCTTGTAAATTAGCATGTGAAAATATTCAAATTTTCAAGACTCCAACCATTATTTGATATGGTAAAATTCACTCAGAAAAATATAACAAGAACCAACATTTCTCTAAAATTAAAGCATAACCATAATCAATATTAATATTGTCTAATAACACCAAATATTTAAATTAATACAAATAACACAATATTATACATTAGTATAAAGTCTTATGTATTTTAAACATAAAACATTAATGTATAGTCTTATAATAACTAATAACACAAAATATTAAAATTTACAATATTTAAATTTCACATAAGAATAGCCATCATTCATTACTAATAACAGAAAATATTAATTGTGTATGATGACCGAGTCACCGGGCCGAGTTCGAGTACCCCAAACTATGATCTGGACTCGACCCAAAATAATGATCGAGTCTATTTTTTAGACTTTTATCCGACACTAGACCTAATAAAATCACACCAAATTAACTTTTAAAGTGTTCGGAGACAAACCAGATATTCGAGTCGGATCGTGCCATGTACACCCTGTCATGTATCATATGATATAGAAATTGTTACGTACTTATGCGCATTGGCAATTTGTTACCATGTATCATATGTCGTGACAATAAATTGAAAACAATTTCACTTCTTCAATTAATGGCACTAAATATATGAGACAAGAAAATGAACTTCTCTACCGAAATTTCATACTATATACGCCACCCAACCATCATGAATCCTATGTTATGTGGTACAAATGGTTAGGCACTTAATGTGTTAGTTGCAATGACGCTTGAATAATTTGTCGCATAAAATTGGAATATCATGCTAAAAAAAAGAAAAGAAAAGAAGATAAAAATAAAAAATATAATATGAAACACATGAAATTAATATTACTTTATTAATTGATAATTTATAGTGTCGGTCCCTTCATGGCCAAAAGTGGCATTTATCCAAACCGTAACTTTAAATGATGCTATAAATACTGATCGACAATGGCTAAGGATGTGTGGAGTGTGGACTTAACAGGAACATAAGAAATAAGAGTATTACATTGCATTATCATAGCTGTCACAAAAATCACCAAGAATGATGATAACGTGACACTATACTTGAAGGATTTAAATTCTCTAACTTTTAGATTTGTATTTTAAAAAATAATATATAATTTTTTATTTTTTAATGTTTTATATTTTAGAATTTTTTGTCTTATTTATAAAATAAATTATAAAAAAATCATATTTTATCCTTTAAAAAAAATCGATATTTAAAAAATTTAAATCCACACTTGAGTACAGCAAACAATAGTAAAAAGAAATTAATTTTAATGTATTAAAGTAGTTCTATACGTATATCAAATGGTATAATATCACATTAACAAAAATAATTACTTTTTATATTACTTGTATAAATAGTCATATAAAAATATAAATATAATTATACAACTGTATAAAATATTTTATATTATCAATGTATCAAAATTAAACTCCAATAAAAATTCCAAAAATGTTTTAGATTGTGAATTATTATACAATTTAAGTTTTGGGTAGTAATTTATGTTGCCACTGAATACTCATACACACGATATTGGAGCGAGGAGTAACAATGGATGTTACTTCCCTTCAACTTAATGAAAGAAAGAGAGCAACCCAATTTATCATAATTGAAATGCAACTACATTATATGTATATAAAAATCAGTAGCTAAGTTAATTATTTATATAAAGTATATATAAATAAGAATTATTAATTTCACCTAGTATTTTGTGGAAATTATTAAGTGGATCAGAATAAATTTTGTTGACACAAAAAATTGTTATACAGTCGTTGTAGCCTTTTGCTTACTCATTTAAGTCAAAAGTCTACTTCAATTCAGCACGATGATCAATTAGCTGAAATATAAATATAAAAAGGTGTTTGTTATGATGTCTAAAAAGTATTGTCTAATTATTAAAATAGGTAAAATAATTAATTTTAAATTTAAAAATATAAAAGTTAAATTTTTTTAAATATTTTAAAATTACTATTAAAGATAATTTAGGTAAAAGTTAGACACAAAACAAAAAGTACTATAAAATTACCCATATAAAAAATACTACCCTCAAAAAGAATTTAAGAAAAATAATAGATTTCATCGCCAATTGTGGAGCCTAAAATAAATAAGTAAAGATAGCGACGGCGAAACCTTCCTGATCCATGTTGCCTCCACCAGCTGGTCCTTGTTTTTAGCTTTTTCAAATTTCCAACATAATTTAGGGAAGAAAAAAAAGAAGAAAATTTGTGATCAATATCAGTTAAGTGTTAACTTTATCTGCTCGTGCTAATTAAAAATTCGAAACAAAAGACGGTGTACCGATAAAAAAAATATCAATTTCTTATTGATCATTAGTGTGATAAACTAAAAAATAATTTATCATATTATTTTATTTTTCATAATATGATTCAAATTTCAAACAATTTGACCACGTAAGTTAGTGAACAAAAATTAATGAAATCACTGATAAATTTGGTCTCAATTTACTATATCGTTGTAGTTTTGGTATTTAAATAATTTAAAAACAATGTTGGTTATTTGTTTTAGGAGAAAAACTTTAATAAATATTATTTTTTATTTTTTTTATACTATTAAAATGCTAAAATAAAAAAAATATAAGGAGTCAATGAAATATTTGTATAATATATACAATAAAAATTTAAAGATATTTAATTTAATATTAGAAATACAACTATTAGTGTTATATTTTTTCATCAGTTTAAACTTTTGGAACGAGTAATTTTATGACATGACATTAAAATTATAAATTTAAAAGATCAAAAAATTTAAAAAATAAAAAATTTGATTCTTAATAAACTCCTTAATGTTCTATTAATATTTGTGTGTCGATAATCAGTTTAGAGACTAACAGCAAAGGTCAAATTGAGTATTATCTCAAATTAATGATATTGGTTATGTGAGGGATGACTGGGCAACCAACCACAATAATAGTTACATAATTGTTACTTGTTAGAATATGAATAACAAATCAATAAATAATGGATATGAATCACATGACAGATTAATAATAAACAAATAAATATACACACAAGGTTTTTTTTTTTTTTTAAAAAGGAAATGAGGAAGGAAGAAGAAGAGAAGGGTTTNNNCACTGTAAAAAAAAAAAAAAATTTCTAGGTTTTCTTTTCTTTACTTTTTAAAGTTTTTCCCCCTTTTTTTTTATTTTTGTGTATCGCTTTTTCTCTCTCTATATGGAACCCAATTGGAATTGAATTTGCGATCGAGGAACATCACCTCAGTGCCAGAGACAGTAGTGACAGCTGTATCCACCAGCAAACGCGAAATCCCTTTCAGATTTCGCTGCTGCCGCAAGATCCCACTTCCCTAGCCGGTGTTTTCCACCGCTGTTTCTGCAATCGTAGGGTTTGGGTTTTTGCTTCCTGGTTTTGCGCGTTGCGCTCCTCAGCCATGGCGGCTTCTTCGGGTTCCAGCTGGCGCGAGGGGATGTCCGCCGATAACGTCAAGGGGCTCTGCCTCGCTCTCTCCTCCAGCTTCTTCATCGGCGCCAGCTTCATTGTCAAAAAGAAGGGCTTGAAGAAAGCTGGTGCTAGTGGAATTAGGGCAGGTATTATTCTTTATTCCTCTTTTTTCGTAAGAGCCTTGTTCATTCTCCGCAATTCGCTGCTCAAAGTTCTGAATGTGGGGGTTTAATGGTGTCTTGCAGTTCCAGATTTGTTCTGGTTTAGGGGTCTACACGGATCCCATTGAACTGGGAGCTGGGTAAGGGAATTCTAGAGTGATATGCCTCATATGAAGCTCTGAAGTTAGCTCCTTAACTTTGATTACTTGCCAAGAGTTCATTTTAGAAGTTTGGTTTAGTGTCTGTGAAAAAATTAGATGTTGTATTACTTAAGGATCTGGGTAATTTTAAGTTAAGCCAGTTTCAACTGAGTGAAATTTTAAGTTCAGTGTGGATTTTTTTTTTCCATTGCTAGGGTATTTTTTCTGTTCACATGGCATTTTGGAACTCAGATACTTGTAGAATAGGTAGATCGGCTTCTCATAAAGTTCACAGAACTTCTTGTGCTTTTTTGTGCTCCCTGCTATGGAGTGATTGAGCGATCAATATTCTCAGCATGACTAGTAACGTACATTTTATATACCCAATTAACTTCGAATGAATTGTGCATTAACATAAGTCAATTTCAATAGGTACTATAATTGCTAGTGTTGTTTGGTGTAAATCGTATTGCAAAATAGTACATCTACAATTGTTTCGAGTATTTAACAGAAAATGGAGTTTGATGTGACCTGATCCTGCCATTAGTTTCAAATATAGATACGTTCATGTTGTTGCTACTCATCAGTATGGACAATGGATCATCGGCAATACTAACTGACTTCCCTAATAAATCTCTTTGACAGGAAATGGAGGTTATTCTTACTTGTACGAGCCACTTTGGTGGGTGGGGATGATAACAAGTGAGTTAAACATCATCTGTTTTGTCCTGAATGATTATTTAATTGAATGCTGGACTTTTTCTCATCAACAGTTATGATGCAAATAATTATTGATTGAGTGACATTGTTGACTTGTACAATTGAATTATTCTTTTCCTGGGGGTTGATACCTGCTGCAGCATTTGCTTTGGCCAGTTTCTAGATTTTTTTAAGACTTTAAGTGGGCAATTTATGATATAGTTTCTTCTAGTATGCTTTCCAGTTTTTACTCCTCCTCTCCTGCATGAATTACAAACTTTAAGGAGAAAGTTACTACTTTTTGGTATATTTATCTGACATTTTATCTTTTTTGAAAAGCACATTGCTTAGGCTTGTACATTTCATCTAAATTCAACCATTTTTCTCCACATGTTATACAAGGAAATATTTCCCCATCAACATAAGCCATCCTTAGATTTGACCAATTTGTCATCAGTCCAGGGGAATATTCCTATACAGACAAAAAGCCTTCCTAATACTATACTTAACTTCACATGTATATTGATCTGGGTTCCTTGTGGTTATGATATTAATATGCTGATCAATTTTTTCTTCTAACACATCTTATTGGAACAGTGGTGGTTGGTGAGATTGCCAATTTCGCAGCATATGCATTTGCCCCAGCTATATTGGTCACCCCACTTGGTGCTCTCAGCATTATTATCAGGTATGATAAAAGTTTTGCTTCAGATTGATCCTCAACTTTCTGTTGGTAAATTCTGAGTTGAGCTGCTGTCTTGCAGTGCTGCTCTTGCTCATATTATTTTAAGGGAGAGGCTGCATATATTTGGAATTCTCGGCTGCGTATTGTGTGTTGTGGGGTCTACAACCATTGTTCTACATGCTCCTCAAGAACGGGAAATTGAGTCAGTAAGAGATGTATGGAATCTTGCTATGGATCCAGGTAGTTAAGCTCCCCTGCCTGAAATGTAATTTCCTTTACTCAAACTGTATATACTATAAGATTACTAACTGGACGATACAACATTTCTTCTGCAGCATTTCTCTTCTATGCAGCGTTGGTCATAACTGCTGCCTTTATTCTTATCTTCCACTTCATTCCTCAATATGGCCAGACACACATAATGGTTTATATTGGTGTCTGTTCCCTTGTGGGCTCTTTATCGGTATGCAATCTTTTCGTTGTTGATGAGTTGTATTTGCTCTCTTTGTTGTATAATATTTTTCTGTATTTTAGTTGTAAGTTTTCCTTTGACAGGTTATGAGTGTTAAGGCTCTTGGAATTGCTATAAAGTTAACTCTGTCGGGGATGAATCAACTAATTTACCCTCAGACTTGGGCATTCACTCTAGTTGTAGCTGTTTGTGTTCTTACCCAAATGAATTATTTGAATAAGGTATAGTAATTTTTATTGTTATTCCTTTAAAAGTTACATTTGTTTGAATTTTGATGTACTATCATCTACTTTATGTCAATATCAAACAAGCACTGATACACTTCTTTTTCTTAACAAGTATCATGTAATTGAAACTGGTTTAATAGGATTTTCCATCAGAAGATTCTGTAAAACCTGTTGCGAGGTGTCATG
Organism: Arachis duranensis; assembly: GCF_000817695.3. Taxonomy (NCBI): domain Eukaryota; kingdom Viridiplantae; phylum Streptophyta; class Magnoliopsida; order Fabales; family Fabaceae; genus Arachis; species Arachis duranensis. The sequence continues at coordinate 2,811,790 of NC_029775.3, read as the reverse complement.
TTTAATGTAGTGTTATTCATAAAGGCTTGTGTTGACAAGAATATAAAATTGTACAAGTGTTATTTATCTTCTGTGGCATGTATGTGATATCTTTCTTGAACCAAAATCTTTTCCTTTGGGAAAACCTTCAAGGATATTACGCTGCATGTGATCTCTCGCTCTTTAAGCGAAGTTATATATCGAGAATTTTGCAACGCGTTAACAATTAATATAAAGAACTGATTTATTAACTTGGGGAACTTACTTCTTTTTCACCTTTTATCCATTTGTGCTTTGATTGCTAGTGCTTTCTACTTCATGATTGACATTATAATAATTGTTTTTCTGCAATCAGGCACTGGACACATTTAATACAGCAGTGGTATCTCCCATATATTATGTTATGTTCACAACATTAACCATTGTGGCTAGCGTCATCATGTTTAAGGTAAATATTCTTGCCTAACTAATATTGATGTGACGTCATTGCTATACTCTTACAGTTCTATAGGTTAACTTGAAATAATCAGAAGTGACTGCATATTCTATCATTTGTCTTTTCGAAAGCGCCTCCATCAATTGTATTTAGGCTTGAGTATTTTCTTAATGAACCATATAGTACTGAGTTTAACGGCACAGCTGCACTAGCCATTCAGGAAGAGAAGTTTGTATTTTTGTTTTCTACTTGCTGCTTCAGATTTGCTTCATTAATTACTCCTTGAAAATTGGATGCATTCTGGTAGATCTGTGCTAGGTTTGTCTTGTTTTCCCCAAGAAGGATGCTCATTCTTTCACTGCATTTTGAAAGATCTAGGGAAAACAAAAATGAAAATAGTGGAGAACTTTTCCCCCCTAGTTCTCAAGATTTTAAATGGAAGAACAAAATTGTTTCTGAATTCCTTAAAAGAAAGAGCAATATGGATGAAATCTAATTTTAATTATACTCTTACTAGTTCTCTTGGGTGACCCTGACGGACTTGCTGGGTTTTTTTGTTCCTTGAACTGTGTCTATGTCAATTTTAGTGGGTCCCTACATAGACCATCTTAATGAACTGCTTGCGTATCGTGTGCGAGAGAGAAGATTACTGTGCGAGAGCCATTAATTTTATTGTTTCACATTAAGTGTCTGTCCATCGATTGATGATTGAGAACTGAATATGATATCAGGACTGGGATGGGCAAAGTCCAACACAAGTTGTCACGGAAATATGTGGGTTTGTGACAATACTTTCAGGAACTTTTCTCCTTCACAAAACTAAGGATTTGTCTGATGGTATGCTTTCTGGTGCTCACAAGAACTCTCTGGTGTAAGGTCTTGAAAGTGTTCAAACATGATTTATTAATGTGATTAGTATCATGGTCTGCAGGTTTACAATCGTCTTTATCTATTAGACTTCCTAAGCACTCAGAAGAGGATGGGGGCGAGGGCATCCCTCTGAGACGGCAAGAATCCATGAGATCACCGTGATACATTCTTTGTGTAGCGTCGCATCTTGCACATCTGACAAGCTTGAGGCGCTGGGGGAGGGACTTTGCCAAGGTCATTGTGTATTTTACTGATTATTTCCTTCCCCATCGTATTATTTTTTTGTGATACAGTTGGAGTGGAAGGATAAGTTTTTCATGTCATTGTTTTTGGGGTCCTGGTGATTATGGTATCGGATCTTGCACTTGCATTGTATACTCTTCCCTCCCTACCTCTTCCCTCTACACACGGAAGACAAACGGCCAATGTAATTTTCTGCACACTGATTATATATAGTGTATCTCTCAGTTAAAATCAGAGTATTCTCCATCAAATTTTGAACTGGATAGCCTAGCAATGTTATTATCACTATCTGCTGTTTGAACTGAGCTGAACAAAATCGGTCTCTCCACTTGTCAGTGCAAAATGTGGCAATCAGCCAATCACATAACAGGACAAATGGTTTGTGTATACATCATAACTTGTAATCTTTTCTGGAGTTAGTTCGACTAATGCTGTAATTTAATGGAAGCTGCTTTTATCAGGGGATTATATTACGCAAGATTTACAAGGATTTATTTGCAATTTTTAAGGTCTTTCATGACCGTCGCCTGCATATATATTAGTAATATAAATTTCAAGGGTCGAGTCTGTAATAACCTCTGTTAGAACTCCACAATCACTAATTTACTATTAATAAATATGTTTGGTCAGAAAGCAACATAAAAAATTGTGTAGTAACATAAACAAGTGACTTTTTGTTGTTCCATGTTCAAAGTGGTAGAAAATATCATTGACAAACGATGTAATTAAAAGTCACAAGAGTTTCACCGGTTATATATGAAATTTTACCACCTAGGTTACGAAATTTCGCTTTTACAAATACTCTAAGTCAACAAATATGTACAGATTGTGGAGTAGTGAAGCCTCTATCTAAAGTGCAGTAAAGTTTAAAATCGTAGCTAGAGATATTTAATTTGTTAGTTGTTATAAATTTAAAATGAACAAAAATATTTTAAAACAAAAATAATCAGTCCAACATAATTCAAAGTCATTTTATTGTTTCAAGTGTTTTTATTTTGTATTTTTTAAATATCATAAAATAATTAAATAATTTTAAATATAATTATATAATTATAAATATTAAATTAAATAAAATAACTTTGAGTTGTTATTTCTTTAACATTACCATAACATGAAATGGTTGTAATTTAGTAAAGATTAAGAATTTAGTTTTAATGAATTGATAATATAGAGTATTTTAAATAATTATTCAATTATATTTTTTTAATAATTATTTACCTCGTTAAAGCAAAAGAGTAGTTTTTTGTTAAAAGTTAGGAGTGACGAATTTGTGATCTTTAAATGAGTACGAGAAGACTATGTGCTTGTTTGGGCGTCATTATTTTGATAAAAAAAAGATATTTTTTCAATGAAAAAATAATTTTTTTATTTTTTAGCGTGTTTGACAAATTTTTAATAGTAAAAGTAAAAGTATTAGAAAAATAAAAAAATCATTTTTTTTGAGAAGTTGTAATTTACGTATTTTTTTAAAAATCTTTTTTTCCTTAAGAAAAAGATATTTTCATATAATAAATAAATAAATAAGGGCTTGTTTGGGTGAGCTTCTAAGAAAAGATTTTTTTTACTTATTATTAGAAGATTTTATAGAAAAGTAGAAATAATTTTATGTTTGGGTATCTTATGTAAAAAGATCTTTTTATTTATCAATTATGTTTAGGTATAACAATATAAAAGTACTTTTTTTGTTTATTTATTGTATTGAAAACATCTTTTTTTTAAGGAAAAAAGACCTTTTAAAAAAAATGTAAATTACAGCTTTTCAAAAAATATGTTTTTTTTTATTTTTCTAGTGCTTTTATTTTTACTATTAGAAATTTGTCAAATACACTAAAAAAAATTTCATTGAAAGAAATTTTTTTTTATCAAGATAATAGCGCCCAAACAAACACTAAGTACTTTTATACCATTTTATTTAAATATAATTGATAAATAAAAAAATTTTTGTATAAAATATCTAAATATAAAATTATTTTTATTTTTTATAAAATTTTTTTAAAAAATAATTTTAAAAAAATCTTCTCTTAAAAACTCACTCAAACAAGCCCTCGGTCAAGAGTAGTTATTTTTGTTGTCAAATGTCTAGACATTAAGTAATTTTATACCCCTGTAAAATTAAATTAAAAATAAAAATGAAGAGCAAAGATGCATAGATAGCGTAACCTTGTAGAATAGCGTTAGGGAGATTAGGCATAAGAGAGTGAAAGAGAATCGTGAGCGTTGAGCGATGAAGTCAAACTAAAACGCTGTGTCGTCTTGTTCCCAATGGACGGCGACGGAGCGGCGAAAGCCAAGGCTGCAGCTGTTGTTTCTCTGTGGCTTCAGGGTTTCGGAGAGGCCTGCTGCCTCCACCGCGTCCTCCTCCTCTGTCTCCGCTCCCGCCCCCTCCTCCGCCGTACCGGCCAGTGCTTCCTCTTCAACGGCTTCATCTTCTTAGGAAGGTTCGTTCCGCCCTCTCCCCTTCCATTTCAATTCCTCCATTGTCTGATTTCCTTTCAATTTGTGCAGTATATTCGTTCTGAACTCTGTTGTCATCCCTGCCTTGTGGTGGATTCTCCCTGATCAATGCTCGCTCCTTCTTTCTCATCAACTCTGTCCCTTACGTGGCACTCTCATATTCTATTCAATCTTGCGTGTTCTTCTCGTTCAGTGCTTTTACGTGAGTATGAATTCAATTACTCTTCCTTCCACTGTAATATGCTTGCTCCGTATCTCATGTTTTCTGATTCTTCCCTGCAGCTGCTTTGGTTTTACCCGCTATATGTCTTTAGCATAGTTCTAAGCACAATCTGGTAACATTCTCTTTCTAATCATCTTCTTATGTTAGAATCTTCATTGTTGATTAAGTACATTGATAATGCCCTAGTGTTTGGTTGGTTCCATAGGAAGGTGCTTCAAGTCATGTTTGAGTTTGTCTTAAAAATTAGGGTTTCAAATAATGTTGTCAGGTATAATGACATTGCCAAGTTTGGGTATGCTGCAATGGGACGATCCAAGTTCACAGGAGAGAAAGACTCGAGCCAGAGCAATTCTCCAACTTCACAAAATGCTAGTCATGTAAAAAAACCAGCTGGCCTGGGAGGGTAAGGTTCAAATTCTTAGTTTCTTTGTCCTTTTCTAGTTGGTGTTAATTATTACTGGATTAATCCATGGTAAAAAGATTCGGCTACGTTGTTTACTTCACTCAGGGTCATGATTGGAATAGGAGAGCAGGTGTACTCAATACTCCTTCTGAGTGTTTTCTTTCTTGAGGTAATAAATTCATTGTAATTTCTTTATTCATTGTTGGTCAAATACTATATAGAGATCTACCTTGATATGTAATAAACTCAGTTCTGCTTCATTTTACCGTTACTGCTCAACTTACAAGCAAGTTCTGATTTTATATGCAGGTCTATGCAACCGGATTTATACCATACATAGGGAAGGTACTCAATTTCTTGCTCCTCGCCTGGATGTATGCATATTACTGCTTCGAGTATGTATCTAGTGTTCTCCTTTCATTTTTAGGGTAAAAGCCTTAGTGTTCTTCAGAATTGGGTATTGTATAACTTCTGTATTTCTTTCTTTGAAATTTTAACTTTGGTTAGGTATAAATGGAATTTCAATGAAGTGCCTCTTGATAAAAGGCTGGACTATTTTCAATCTTACTGGCCATTTTTTGCTGGTTTCGGTAAGGTTTTATTTAAGAACTCATTTACGTCTTCTTTATTAATCATATATACTTGTTAGCCTAGAGAAAATTCTTATGCTTGGATCATGTGGCTATTTTTTGACTGTTTCATTGTTTATATGAACAACCTACTATACTGATCTTAGGAAGAACAGGTCAACTTTTCTGTCTGTTGCTAATAAGGAGTATAACATTAATTAGTCTCATATATAACTGGCATGAGCTTTGGGGATTTTCAACTTTGTCAAGTGTGGAGATTTTGAAGGATATGCTGTACCTGTATTTCCATATGGTGTCGCCTTTGTTAGAATTCAGTCCATTAATATTTTCCTATGGAAGAACATTGAACTATTGATAAAAATTAATATATCATGTTCGATTATTTATCCTCTGATTCACTCCATATTATAGATTAAGAGTTTTGTTTATATCCTCACAGGAAGTCCTTGTGTTTTGGCGATATTCTTTTTCTCACCTCTTGTGAGTTACGGGATTATGGCTATTCTTTACCCACTGGTATGTGCAAACTATCTCAGATGTTCTGCTTCTATTTCTTCTTTATTACTCCTATATTGAATTTGACTTTTAGAATCCTTTCTTTTTTCATTTTTTTTTTTGTTCAAACCAAAATAACATGTTATGTTATTGTGAATGAATATGATAGTAACAGATTTATATTTCAGTTTGTGTTAACTGCAACTGCGTCAAGAGCTGAGCAAGCAATCTCATTTGAAAAGCACAAATGGAGACCTGCAGGAGTGGAAAAGCTTCCAATATTTTATATTGCTGACAATGTGTCGTAAGCTCCCCATCGCTAATCTTTTTACTCTAGAGACATAGCATTACTGAGCATACCTATTAGGCAAATGACCCGAAATTAAAGGGCACTCGTGTGGTAAAATAATGGCCTTAGAGATAAGGTTCCGAGCTCCACGTTGAAACAGCACTGCTACAAACTGCAGCTAGATCCTTGTCATGAAATACTTTCTTCCCCCTGCTTAGTATCCATGATTAGATCACTAAAATGTGTAAAATAATGGGCTTGCAAGCTCTTCATTACTGGTAGACTTTGGTTATTATGATTTTTGCCCACGTACTTTGATTGGCTTTTGTGCAGAATGTGGATGTTGTCTCTTTTACCCCTGGAGAAACGGGACCAGATGCAAGATAGAAAAGCACAATAACAACATTGTTCCGTTGTCATAACTTATTGCTGGTAATGATACAAACTCTGATTTTGTCCAGCATTTAATGTTTCATATAAACTTCCTTGTTCCCACCACTTGTCTGTTCTAAAAGGTTGCTTAATTGGTTTTGTTTGATATGTGCATGCGCGCGCATCCGTGGTAAATGATGTACAGCAAGCATTATGTAATAAGTTGATGCAGTGGACTACATACTTGAAGTTAAAGCTACTAACTACATTGAACCAGAGCCAAACAAAATCACCAAAGTGAACCACATTGGAGAAGGGTTTGCATTTTGGTGGGAGTCCCTCTACCCAAAACATTGTAGAGATGAGATTATATGATGAATTTAGTGTACATGCTTCGTAAATCTTTGTGCATAAGAACAACCTTGATTATCATATGTACAGTTGCATTGTTCTAACGTATTCATATTACCTCCCTAGATTGCATTGAAACTCTTGATACTGCGATGGAATACAATTATTTGAAACTCGTTCTGTTTCTCATCCGAATACTGATGAATTTCTTGGAAAATTTTTGAGCCAGAAAATAGAAATAAAACAAATACTAAATTTTAACTAATAAGGCTGAGATCTTATCTTGCTGTTCTGAAAAAGCCTTACCGCACTAAGGAGAATAAAATATATCATCTATTGTATATTATTAATTTTATAATTAAAATATACTATATGTTATTTTTTATTATAATTGAAATTAAATTTTTAGTTTCAAAATTAAAGAATTTTTTTTTCCATCCTCTTATCTACTTCTATTTTTTTCTCTATTTCTCTCTATTCTTCCCACTTTATATATAACTTATAATTTATATTTTATATTACTAATTTGATAAATTAAAATATGTCATGAGATATTTTTTCATTACAATTAAAATAAAATATTTTTTTAAAAATTAACATACTCCTTTTTTCCTTCTTCTTTATCTTTCTCTCTCTTTTCTCTCTCATTCTCTATCTCTTTCTACCTTTTTATTCTACACAAAATAAAATTAATAAAACAAAATAATTCAAATAAATTCATAAAATTATAAAACTATATTAAATTTATAATTAAATATAATTAAAAAATGATCCCATATTATTACTCATGTCAAAAAATTATATTATTGTTATTATTATATGCATATTTTTTTTTAGTTTTTTTATTTAGTTTTAAATTTTCACAACTTATCTTTTTAATTTTTATTTTTATTTTTCTTCCTTCAAATATTTATTACATATAATTTTAAGAGAATACTAATGTCGTGATTAATAACTAGAATCAAGATTCAATTGTTTCAAAAAAAATTTGAGTTAATTTTATAACTATTAATATAAATTTTTATACTAATATGTAATTATATTTTTATATATAGAGAAAAAAAATATTATTTTTAAATCACAAGCATGAAAATTAATTATTTTTATTTGTACAATAGACTTAACACCTAATCAAATATAAAAATATATACATTAAATTCTTTTAAGTTTTAAATAATAAATATTAAAACTAATCATTAATTAAAAAATTAAACTCTTTTACATAAAAATAATAACTAAAAAAATTTATTATTTGATTTTTTTATCTACAGAGATCATGATCTTCTTAGTCGATAAGGACTTCTGTCTCTTACGACCTTTTTATAAAAATAGTTTAATTTTATAAATTTTGTTTTGTTATAATTTACAATGTTAGAATAAAATCGACATAATTTTAAAAAATTTATCTTCCTAAAAATTATATTCTCGAAATATTATATCGAACAAAAACTCTAGTAATAAAATATACCCAAAGATTATGACTACGACTCACTTTAAATTATTAACCATCGAATTATAGATAGGCTCATTATTTTACTTCTAAAGCCTACAGTAGTAACTACACGTAAAATAAGCACGTAAGTTTACCTTTTTGCCTTAAAATATAGCCTAGAATTAAGAGATTCCTTCGTGCTTTGATAAAGTATAGGAAATTTCTTACTATTCTCTCCAAAGTCTAAATCTGTTTCCTGTACTAATCAGAATTTGTTCATGCTATGTGTTTGAATACAATGATAAAAGGAATAGTTTAATAAAACGACAAGACATCATGATGAAAACGAACTTATTGAATGGAATGGTAATTATTTTGTACGTAACTTTATCTTTCTTTTTTTTAACTCTCTTTTATTATTGGTGAAAACTCAGGTGTAGTCAACTTTACGTGAACTTTTACATATAATTTGATTGATTTGACTAAATTTTCATCTAACGGTTCTCAATTATCAACTTCACGTAAAGATAACTGCACTTGAGTTTCTATCTTTATTATTATTTTTTTTCTTTGAAAAAGTTTAGGTTGATTCCGTCTTAACTAATTCAGAGAAATCAGGAGGTACCTTCATGCCCATTGAACCTTTTACTAACTCAACCAATATTTTCTCGCATTTATATGTAACTTTCGGCTGTGTGTCTGGCAAGGTTCTTGTGTTGCCCAGTGCTCACACCGGCTTTGTTTGGCATTGGATGGTAGCTTCTGCAGTCACTATTACCACCGGCCACGGCGGAGAGCACCCACTTCACTATTCATAATTAGGTATCCATGTTTCTACAAATTAAATTCCCTTATTTTTGTTATGTTTAATAACATTATAGGAATGTTAACAATAGAAAAATTTATTATAATTAAGAATTTTAATTTGATGTATTTGTAGTAGAAATTAATTTTATACGTGTATCTATGCAATTATTTTTTATATTGTCTACATGAATAGTCATATAAAAAAGAATTTAATAGAGTATTTGTACAATGTGTACAATAGGCTATTTATTTGTCCCAATATGAGTTAAAATAAAAACATCTAGGATAAAATACTATTAATTTCTTAAATACAATACATCCATACTATCCAGAATAATCATTTAGGTACCAGAAATAATAAACATCTGATATCTTACTGGATCGAACATATCTAAATCTCCATTATACACATTGTATAAATACTATATTGACTCCTTATACTTTCTCTATAAAAGAACAAATGTAATTGTAGGATTATATAAAATGCGAGTTAACTTTTATTTTAATCTTTAAAATCGGTAAATTTCAATAATTTGGTCTTCAAATTCAAAAAATATACTAATATAATTTTTTGTGTATTTTTTATTATCAAAATTCAACGCTATTAATAATATAGCTCAAATCTTACCTTATTTTACTTATTAAAACGACGTTATACATATTTTGGCAAGAAAAAAAAATACTAAAGAACATTGTTCGAGAATTTAAACAACACTAAACGAAATTAAACTCTATAATTAAATAGTAAAATAACGTTAAGTTGGTGTTTAAATTGTTTTGCGTTGCAATACGTGTTGGCAAAAGAATTGAAGCTAGTTGAGAGTTTATCCTAATTGTGAGAAAAGGAGGCAAACAGTTAAAGAGAGACAGAGAACTGAAGCGGGAAGAAGAGAATCATTGTCCCCTAAAGTTCTCTGCCCACGCGCGGTACCCTCGTGGACTCACACTCTCACCTGGCAGCCTTCTGATTGGAGCACGTGAAGCGCGTGGTTCTTTATTCACTCACTCATTCAGTGAAAGTCAAGTGGTCCCAACCTTGCGGTTATTCCTACTTGTAGTTCATGTACATCATGCATCCTTGTTCACCACTCATCCTCACCGTCCGTTTTATTTACCAGATCAACAACCATGATCATCACGCTTTTCTTCTTCCCATTATTATTTTAATTAAGATGTAATTTTTCTTGTAAAGTGGGTGAAAGTTTAGTTTTGTCTGCTAATAATAAACCAGAAACTATAGGGTATCCTATGGTGGATTAATTATATGATATCCACATATATAAATATCTTGTTTGATTGGTGTTAGAAATAAATATTTTACTGTGGACATGAACTGGCTTCCAAGTTCCAATTATAGTTGTGGTCCATGACTCTTCATACCTCTGCTAAAATGTTACTAAGCTAAAACAAATAAAACAAATGCAGGTATATAGCTCCAATTGTGAGATGACTATACCTCAAATTGAAGATCCAATTTAATTTGTACAGAATCTTTTTATAGTATAGATTTTTACAAACAACAAAATAAATATCCCTGTTCAGTACTTGTTTAGCTCAAATGAACTTGTTTCCAACTCTTAGGAGAAAAATTGCAAAAAGATAAACCTTATATAGAATTGTTATACCAGCGGCGTGCACTTTTAAATGTACATATCATTACACTTCAAATTCAAATCCAGCTAGTGGAAACTGCTTTGGCAGTATAAAACAATTGGGAATCCAAAGCATCAATATTGTTCCCTACATATATAAATAGGTGGAAACTCAAATATAGTCGACTTCAGGTGAAATTGATAGTTGAGAATCGTTAGATGAAAATTTAGTTAAATTAGTCAAATCATTTAACAGCTCTCAACTATCAATTTTACGTGAAGTCGACTGCACCTGAGTTTTCACCGTATAAATATAGCAAATAAGGTTAAATGGTTAAAAAAAATAACAAGAATGATTGGGCAATGAAATTGACTGTTCAAGTCAACAGCAAAGTCATTATCCTTGCCGCCTTGGCTTATACACAACGTTACCGTCCTTTAGTTGAAATTACAATTACTATTGATTTTCTTCCTTTTCTTTTTGTCTTTTATTGCCCATCACAATTCAATACTTCCCTACCTATTTTCAAATTCCTTTTGACTTATCTTCCAATTAACATTATTATTATTTTGTTAATTATACGTATGGAGAAAAGTGTAAAATATATATGGCCAATATAACATCAAACACATGAGATATTTCAACTCACAAGAATAATCCATTTATATACTATAGTGTTGTCAATCATGCTAAATATACACATAATCAATGAATATGATAGGTATTATAAAGTAATAATTGACTATCGTTGCTCAATAATGTTTCATTTTAAAAATTATTGGGATCGCGTACATACATACTTTTTTTTCTGATAAATCATGTCTCATCTTAAATCGTTAGCTGTGAAACATAAAAATATCGAATGAATACAAAGGTGAAAAAATATATAATTGAAACATATGTACGTAACATATAAACAATGTTTAATTTTATTAAGAAAAAAGAAATGCATATTGTATATAAAATTATAAATAATTTTGGTCTCTCTCACTCCTTACCTGGCAATGATCCCAATTTGGCTAGCTAGTTGGATATTATAATCAATCATTCAAGTGTCGAAACTATTTGAATTTGTTTAATATTATACTAAAATAATTGTAGATAAAGTAAAAGATGAAAGAAATAAAATAACTGAAGCAGCAGCAGCAAGAGGGGTATTAGCTATTGAAAATTTTCATTTAAATCCTTTTTTTTTTTGAGTTTTAATTAAGGGTATTTTTCATACATAAGTGAAAATAAATACAAGACAATAGAAAAGAGAAATGTGTTCCTCCTATACATAAACACTCGTCCCTTTGGACCAAAATCAAAATGTAAATGGCAATAGGAAAGTAAAAGTAGTATGAAATGAAGTTACAGAAAAATCAACATAAAGAGAAGAAGAATTAACTAAAAAGCACAGTATCATCTGAGGAGGCAGTAGCAGCAGAATTTTCAAAGAACTCATCATCATGGATCTACAAAAAATTATAAAGGCATAATAAGTATAAAACTGTATGTGTATTGCAATGAAATGGATGGGAAGGAATTTATGCAGAGATTAGTAATTACTATGAGTGGCCGGGGAGTCATTGGGAGCTGTTAGGACCATCTTCCCCGCTGTCTGCAGCCTGAGGAGGAGGAGGAGGCTGATGTTGATGATGATGATGATGAGAAGAAGAAGAATTGATGTTCATATTCATGTTCATGTTCAAACCAGCTCTTGTGTAAGCATTCAAAGCAGCCAGCATTCCCAAGTTTGATTCTGACATCGTTAATCCAAGATGCTGAGACGGCGGCTGCTGCTGTTGCTGCGCCGCCGGCATTACCATCGAACCCAGCTGAAGCCCACCGCGTCCCTCTTGCTGGAATTCAACGCCGCCACTGGGGGAAAGGTTGAACCTCGGCATCAAGTGTAGTGGGCCTTGCAACGTGTTGTTACCACCGCCGCCGCCGCCGCCGCCGCCACCGCCACCCTGATGAGCAAACGGCCACATCTGCGCCTCCGAGGCTGCAGCACCGGTGGCCACACCACCTGCACCTCCAGCAGTCACTGGAAGCATCCAGATTGTGCTGCCTGGTGCACCGGCGGTGGCGGGTGCGGGCGCTACCGCCCACATGGCAGTGGCAGGTACCAAATTGGATTGGCGAAGAAGTCCATGTCCAGAAGAACCACCACCACCACCACCTCCTCCTCCTCCTTCTGGTTGAGGTTGCTGTTGTTGCAGCTGCATTTGTAGGTTGGTTTTGAACGGCTTTGGCGAAGAACCATCGGCAGCAGCTGCACCTGCACCACCACTTTCATTGTTCTGCGACTCCGACGGATGATTGCTCTCATCTTTGAACAGGTCTTCTCTGAAGCGTTTCCTCATATAGTTCTCGCTGGAGTCGGCGGCGCCGCCGGGAAGCGCTTCTGCGATTTGGTCAGCAGTCATAAGGTGCTGGTGCTGCGCGTGGTGAGGGTGAAACCCTAGCAACGCCGTGTGCTGGTGAAACGCTTCCTCGTAAGAAGGATGGTGGTGAGCGAGTGCCAACGCTGCAGCGTGGAAAGTGTGAGGTGCGGACTTGGACGGCGGAGCGGAGAGCGTGGAGCCGCTGCTTCTTAGAGAGACGTTGAGGGTGGAGAAATTAGCGGGGATGGTGCCGGTGCCGGTGGCGGCGATGATAGCAGGCTCAGCCTGCTGGAGAAGCCACTCGATGGTCTCTCCGTCTGACTTGTGTCCCAATTCTCTGGTCAACTGGAAAACCCTAGCGGCGCATGTGGCGGGCATTCGGATTCTGCGGCCTCGACCGTCGACCTTTGTATGCCTGTCCTTGGTGGACCTCTTGGGTGCAGTCTGGAGCTGGTTGTCGTCAGATCTGGTGGCGATGGCGAGGTTGGCGTCGATGGTGGTGGAAGAAGAAGTTGAATTGGATGAAGAAGAAGACGACGAAGTTGAAGAAGACATGGACCCCCCCATGATGAAGGGCCTTCCGGTGGCGGTGGTGGCTCCATCAAAGGGGACCACAAGGTTGCTGTTATTGTTGTTGTTGTTGCCGCTCTGCTGCTTCTTCTTCTTGTTTTGCAAATCTGATACTTCCATTTACCCCTCTTTCTCTCTCTCTCTCTCTTGTTTTTTTTTTCCCTTCTTTGATTATTCTATCTTCGTATTCATCATCACCCTCAACCCATCTTCAAGCTTAGGACTAAGGAGGAAGGGAAAACAAGGCCACTCGTGGGGTCTCGTAAAAGTTTAATTCTTCTTCAGTCTTCACACACCACAACACAAAAGGCATCTAATGCACCACCACAAGTCAAATGACAAAACTGCCCTTCCATATATTTTATTCAACGACTGCATCACCTACTAAAGTTTGCTATGCATGTATATACAAACCCCTCTTCCCTCGCAAATTGCTGTCTAAACAAAAGGAGACCGTCAATTTTTGCACCAACCACTCCCACTAACTAATTCAAATCCTCTTATTATCATCACCAGCTGCTTTATGTATCATAATTCATATCGTTGAAAAATAAAAATAAATCGAAGAAAATTTCAGAGAAGATCAAATATATAGCAATCAGAGAAGATCAAATATAACACGATTTTAGTCAACTTGGCATCGATTCGAATTTAATAAATTATCAAATCCGTCCTTAAAAATCTATAGATAAGAATAGACAGAGTATCACATTTTATATTATAAATATTTTAATATTATTTTATAACTTTTTTTAAAAAAAATTAAAACTAATAAAAAATACATATTTTTAACACTTCTAATAAATTATTACATTTTCAAATATTACGTGGTAATGTTTTTTTTCCTACACTTATTCAGATTCATTTTAAAGCAACGTGAAAATCACGTGCTGCATGCATGTTAAGACCGCCATTGACTCATCAGAATGTTCGGACTTTGGATTCAGAGTATATATTAAAAATTCCAAGAAATCCATCCATCCATCTCATTTAGATGTTCATAGATTTGAGGAACGTAAATATATATATTGATGTTAAGCATTCCTTTATATATTTATATATTTATAATTCAACTCTGCTAAAAAGAGAAGAAAACAAAAATGTGAACAAGGCCTTTTTGCTGACTAAAACTAAGGTGTATGTGTATGTAAACAAATATTTATTTCTTCCTTAATTGATTTTTTTTTTTATTAATGTTAGGAAAGGTTGAATTTCATTTTTCAGTCTTTGCACGAGGTATATGGTGGAGAATTGAAGATCTGCACCCTCTGCATTTCTTGGTTGCATTAGTGTACAATTTTGTCTGTCATCATCACTATATATTAATGTTGACCATACCTGGAAGAGTAGATATGTATCTATTATTTTTTCTTTCTTTGTATTTGTACCCATTACTTATTATTATATTCATCTATATTAAATATATTTATATAAAAAATTATAGATGTCATGTTATTATTGGACATCTTTATTAAATCAGTTAATAATTTATTTTTTAATATATCAAAACAAAATCGATTTATCATAGCAACAATAATAAACCCAATTGTCTACATTATAATTATTAGATCTGATTTGATTCGATTGAATTACACAATTTAAATTAAATATCTTTAAATTTTTTGATAAAAAGATATATATTTTTGACTTTTTGTTTTGTAGATATTTAAATCCCTAAAAATTTAAAAATACAATTAGATTCCTAACAAAAAATTTGAGTTTATCATTATTATTATTATAAAAAAATCAATTTTATTCTAATTTGTTAAGAAATTCAAAAATAATTACTTTATTAATATATTCAATAATAATATAATACATAAATGTCTTTATAAAAAAACATTACGCGTATGAAAGCATCCTCTTGATTTTTATATTATTTTTATAAAATAAAAATAAAAAGTATGATCAGCCAACTCAGGAAACAAAAAGAAAATTGAAACCAGCCAAGAGATCCAATCTGGACCCACTTGCTTTATTATATTATTTCAGTTTGAACAGATAATCATCATTCATCAGATATAATTAAACATACTAATTAAGTACTAACCACACAAACCCAACCTTCATCTTTATCTCTAACCTGTTAACAATATTAAATTCCACAAATCAATCGCCATTATCATGTAGATCACGATTATAAAAACACATAAACTAATGAACCAATAATCACTGTTCCACTATGCTGATGAAGGGTCATAAAAGTAATTCAACCTGTAACAAAAATAAAAAAATTATTATTTAAATTATATTTTATTGGCTTAAATTTTCAATATTTATTTAAGCAATTTAGTTACTTATTATAACTTTTGTTTAAATAGAATTTACATTCTATATTTCATAATAATAAATCTCCTCATGACTTACTATTAGACTAATAAAATAGATAAGGTTTTGGAATTTCTTTATAATGAATTTATAAGTTTTTGAAGCTAGAAAATGTATTAGTTAAGCTTCTAAATAACTATAGCGATATATTCATAGCTCACGTTTTATATTGATGGACATGTTTCATCTTTCTGTCAAACTTTGTAAATTTAATAATATAACTTTTTAAAAATGTAAAAATTTTATTTAAAAGAAAAAATAAAGACTTTTCATATTTCTCTTACTATTATTATTTGGTAGATTATACTGCTCAGTATGAATTTTACTGTAGTGCCTGCCAAGTAATAAGGACAGGCACAGTAAAAATTACTATGCATGTCTCATCCCCTCCTTGTTTGGTTCTTCCTCATAATAAATAAGGGAAGGATTCTTGAAAGAGACTTTCCCATTTTCATTTTCCTTTTTTATTTTGGAAAAAAAAAAACAAAAAATCCTGTCTCTTAATCTGTTTCTAGTTGCTACAATAGAAAACAAGTTCCAACTAATTAAAAAATGATGTATTATTGTGGCTCATTTTTTTTATATGAGAAACATGTGTGTGTTGTGCAATGTGGCGATGACTGTGGGTGCTAGATATGGACGTGGGACAGTTTTTTTAAAATAGAAAATGAAAAAATTGAACCATCTGATTTTATAAAAAAAATTAAGCCAACTAATTGAACGTTCAAATTAGTATGAAAGAAAAAATTTAAATTTCAACAAAGCTAATCGAATTCTCCAATTTGTGTTTAAAAAATAAAAAAAAAATTTGTGATAGACAAATCAAAAGGTCCGATTTGTATATCAAAAAATCGAACGGTCCAATTTTTATTCCTGACACCACAGTTGTGTGTATTATTGTTTCTCCTAGTAATAAAAAGTTTTGATTGTATTAATTATTTATATATTACATCACATTCCAAAATGATGGTGTGATAAGATTGTCAGAAAAAAGATTGTCAAAAAAAAAAAAAAAAAATGAGTCCCACTTAGAATGGTATTTGAAAAGGGTCATTAAAATAGAAGCAGTGTGGTATGTGTGTGTTATTTAAGAAAAGTGTGACCCGCAGCTAAAATATACTACTCCTACTACTCTATCTCTATGCCTATGCTAGTAGGTTTAATGTGTGTATGGCTTATCCAATAGTATTTCAGTGCCAATCTTTATTTATTTCTGTTCCCACTTGCTTTCTTTGGAGTCTCATCTTTACCCTAATTAACCCTTATTTTGCCAAACATAGATACCTAGCTCTCCCTCTCCACATGGATTCTTGTAAAGAATATCAAAGAAAATGCAAAACCAAGTTTATACACATTGGATATAACTAAAATATCAATTGGTGTTAGATATTACTATGAAAAATTAATAAAATATCATAAAATTATTAAAATTTATTATTTATTATTATTACTTAATTATTAATATTTAAAGTATAAAATAAAATATATTATTAAAATATTAGATTAAAAAATTAAATTAATAATTTAAGTAATGACAAAAAATAATAAATTTTAATAGTCTCTAACATGGTTCTATAACCAAAATTAACTAATAAAATTTGTTACTAGAATTGAATACACATTAAAAATAAAAACTCTACAACCAAGTAAAATAGTTAACTAAGTTGTTATATACTTATTTAGGTGCCATTATTTTGATAAAATAAGATCTTTTTTCAATAAAAAATATATTTTTTATTTTTTAATGTGTTTGGCAAATTTCTAATAGTAAAAATAAAAGCACTAAAATTAGAAAACATCTTTTTTGAGAAGCTGTAATTTATATCTTTTTTTAAAAGATCTTTTTTTCTTAAAAAAAAGATATTTTTTATATAGTAGATAAACAAAAAAAGTATTTTTATATTGTTATACCCAAACATAATTGATAAATAAAAAGATCTTTTTACATAAGATACCCAAACATAAAATTACTTTTACTTTTTCATAAGATCTTTTAAAAAAGATAACTCGAAAAAAATATCTTTTTTTAGAAGCTCACCCAAACAAGCCCTATAAAGGTTTTAAATTCACGCGTACTTTTTCTTCATCCATGTTGCTACCATTTCTTTTTGTTTTCCTCCTTTTTTCTCATCATTTTTCTTTTTCGTTATCATCGTCATCGTCACCACCACCACTACCACCTCCTCCTCCTCCTCCATTTAAATTTCTTCTTCTCCTTCATTTTTCTCCTCCATCTTCATAATCATCGTCATTATCATCATCATCATTATCGTTATTGTTATTGTTATTGTCATCATTATCGTCTTCTCCTCCTTTTTTTTCATCTTTCTCTTTTATTATTGCTGTCGTCACCACCACCACGCCATTACTTCCATGTCTTTCTTTTCTCGTTTGAATTTCTTTGATCTCCTCCTTCCTTTTCCTCTTCCACCTCCTACTCCATCATTATTACTATCATCATCATCGTCCTCTTCTTTTTTAAATATAGAAGTGCACTTTATTTAAATCTAGAATGCACCAAAATTACTGACAATACACGAACAAACTCGGTTCAAAATAAGCACAGACCAAATGCACCTTATTTAAATCCATAATGCACCGAAACTACTTAATGATGACGTCACACAAACGAACTCAATTCAAAACAATCACAGACTAAAAATCCACCTTATTTAAATCTAGAATGCACCAAAAATACTTAAAGATAACTCAAAATTAAACTTCTACTCCTCCTTATTCTTCTTCATTATCATTAGCATCTTCTTCTTTTCTTATTCATCTTTTCCTTCTTATTTTATCTTCTCATGATTCTTCTTATTTTACTCTCTTAACAAGAATAAAAATAAGAAAAAAATCAAATAAAAAAAAGAAGAACTACATAAT
The DNA here is from genome assembly GCF_000817695.3 of Arachis duranensis. NCBI lineage: Eukaryota > Viridiplantae > Streptophyta > Magnoliopsida > Fabales > Fabaceae > Arachis > Arachis duranensis. Next base: position 2,793,100 of record NC_029775.3, on the reverse strand, counting down.
GCTACAAAATTACTTTTGGAAGAGGAGGAATATATATCCATTTAACTAAATAAGATTGCGATACATTACAAACATGTTTATTCAAATCTAATATGAGAAGCAATGCTCCTAAAAGAAAAAATAAAAGCAACAAAAGAAAGAAAGAAAGAAAGAAAGAAAGAAAGAAAGAAAGAAAGAAAGAAAGAAGAAAAATATAGCATTAAAGAAGACATTTTTATATTTTTGTAGTGAAATTTTGGTGTAAAAGTCAAGAAATTTATATGTTATTGTTAAGAAATCTCGGTGTTGTTTGTTATGATAAATTTTGCATACTTAAAAATTCTTCCTCTTCTTCCTCCTCATCTTCTACTACTTCTTCTTTTCCATCTTTTTCTTCTTCATCTTCTTCTTTTTATTTTATTTTTCATAATTCTTCTTGTTTTACTCTTTTAAGAGGAATAAAAAAATAATGCTGCAAAATTACTAGAAAAGAAAGGAGAAAAAAATCATAGCAATGCAATAAAAGAACGATAATGGGGAGAAAACACACAAAGAAGAAGAAGGAAAAATGTGAAGAAGAAGGAAGAACGCGAAGAAGAAGAAAGAATGCGAAGAAGAAGAAGAACGATATGAACGTTCATGCCTCACGTTCACATTAGTGGCGGAGAGTTGGAGCATGCAATCACGCTCTCACTAATGAAATTGATTTTTGTTGGACTTGGACTAACTTAATTGGACTTGGTTGTCAAAAAGACTTGAATGTATATAGCAAGACTGCATTAAAAATAGGGTTGAATAACACATTATAAACTTACCACTAGTGAAAAGTTTTAAATATTTTTATTTAATGAATACAAAACAAATGTATTGAAAACTTAAATTTTTTATAGTGACATAAATAAATCAATTGAGTTTCAAATTTACGCAATTGTAACCTTTTGAAATATATTACATCATTGTCTTGAATTAACTCTATGTAAACCACTACAGACAATCACGGTTTAATATTTACATGTAATCTGCTACAGGGTATCGCGGATTACGTTTAAGAATGCATGTGCATAATCTGCTGGAGTGTCTTATGGATTATGAAGAAAATGGAAGTGCATAAATCGCTAGAGGATTTTGCGGTTTATGAAGGATTTAGGGGGCTAGTGCTATCCGCGAGAGGATGTCGCAGTTTACTGTTGTATGGCTATAAAACTACAATAGCCAGCAGCAAATTCTTCATTTTATAGAGAGAGAAAGTATTTGATTTGAGAGAGAAAATTTTGGATTGAGAAAGGGAGGAGGCTCAGAGATAATTTGGGAAATTTGGAGATCCCATATTCAAGTAGGATTATGGTAGAAGAAAATCACTTGTACAGGCTAAACGGCGTTGTTCACATTGCCAAAAGCATCAATGAAGAGGTTAGTTTCTTCTTTTTTTAACTATAAGAGTTGTCATTGTATTAAGAGATTAGTTGTAGCTTTTAAATACATAAGTAGCATTAAATATTTTCTTATGCAACACTTTTGCAGTTTTTGTATATTTAAAAGATTGAATAGATAACATGCATTCGTGTATTTGAAATTTGATTAGATTTTTTTTTATAAATAATTTATGGTTTAGGCTTTAATGTTTTAGAATTTTTATGTTTTTTATTCTCACATAGAATCTATGTAATGTTTGTGTTCGGTAGATCGGGTACCGGACAGTTCGGGATAGTTCCTTGTGTTTGGTGGTACGAGGGGAGGGGCGACCGGCTTCCCGAGTACTTCGCATTGGATGGGGGTGTCACCTGCAAAGACACTCCGATGCCCAAGTCAGTGAGGTGTGCAGGCGAAAAAGGGAGTAAGGTGTTTTTTGTGACGTATCTTGGGGGAGGGGTAAGACCCTCCCCATATATACCCTGTCAGTAGAGCAGGCCCCACAGGAGAGGTCTCCTTCCAGGAAGCTTCCTCTCCTAGCTGTCGTGTGGTTGGCAGCAGGGGTGCAGGTGTACGGGTCACTACCCGAATGCGGGGTGGCCTCTCGGGTCGGGTTGTCACGTGCGCAGGACCGGGTTAGCAGGCCAGCTGGGCTGTGCCGTAACAGTTTGTATATTTAAAAGATTAGATAGATAATATCTATATAGTTTATGTAGTTTTTGCACCTGATTATGACATTTTTAGAAATAATTTATGGTTTAGGTTTGTATGTTTTAGAATTTAATTAGGATGTCACTATTTTTTTATATAGTGCAGTTAAATAGGTGTATTTACAGCGTTTGGAGGCAACAAAATATGTTTCTACAAGAATAGATCATATCTTATTTATAAAGGGCTAGTTTGTATCACTTGACTAGGTTATACACTCATTGGTTCTGGTTTGATGAGACTATGGTGAGCGCATTCATTGAGAGGTGGCATCCTGAGACGCACACCTTCCACATGTCTTTTGGAGAGTGCACCATCACGCTGCAGGATGTGGCGTATCAGCTAAGGTTGCCTGTTGATAGAGAGGATGTTAGTGGATGCCTCACTGACCTTGAACAATTTATGGAAGTCTATGCCAATCTCTATACATTTGTGCTATTGCCTTTTGCTTTGCCAGCCAAATTTTTCTATAAGTAGGTTTGAATCCATATGTTGCTTCTATAGCTTGCTACAACACCTTTATCATAATCGTATCATTGGCTCTAACCAATGAAAAGATCATCACACAAATGACATAATAATCAAGCTGTCGGTGATCGCTTAAAATCAATGTAACTAGGCAAGTACGAGGTTCGTTGTACCTTCTAACCTCCCATGTACTCTTTCGTTGCCGAAGTGTGATGCGAATCAACCAAGTGTAACTTTTTTCGAACTCCTTGCATTTCCTATGGTACTTAATATGATCTGACTCTAATACCCTGTACTCAACTCCACAATGAATGCTATAATCCTTTACACTCAACACAACTTCCTCTTTTCTCGAAAAGATTGGCCAATTTGAAATTTTGTAGGAGCGATTCTATCATGCAATCCTTGGCCCCCCAAAGGTAGCATCTACGTCTGGTTGTTGCCGATAGCTTCCAAGTTCAAGGTTGAGAAGTGTGGAGGATATTGCTATGTGCCGAAACTTGATGGGCCATTCTGTAAAGGTGGATTGCTCCTAGTATCCTCATCACTGTCTCCAAGTATGTCAATAGGCTCTTCGTCCGACTCATTCTCTCGCATTGCATTTTCAACTCAATCTGGTTCACCCTCAGCTACTGAATCAAGAATAAGACAAGGAGCACTAGCCATCCCAGCTGCAAAAGATGAAGATTCAACCAACGGACAAGCAGGTGCAACCACAGGTATCAAAGTAGAAGCACTTCCCAACGCAGTCGATTGAGGATTCGGAGCTGATACCCCAGAAGTGTCGACACCATCTTCCACTTTGCATACAACTCGTGTATTCTCACTTCCGGAAAACTTTTCCGACAATGAAACAAAACCTGCAGATCTTCGTCGGACCATATCACAAACGTATCATACGTCACACCAGTTGACACAACTGCAATAGAGACCTTGTGAAACAACTTCTTCACCCACTTGGTCCCACACACCCCAAGCTTTTGCAGTATATTAATTTTTAGATCTGACAAGGTATTCGATGACCGGATAAAGACACTCAGAGCGTCTCTAGTAGTTAACTTAACACCGTGTCTTTTGCTTTTTTAAATTTTTCTAGAGCAATACACTAAAGTTAGGAAACTCTCTTCACTATCCTTTGTGAATTTGACACTCTACTTTATAATTTTCTTCCACTAATATATATAAAGACTCCATGTATTCATAATCTGCTACATGTTGGAGCGAATTATGCTAGCCATATTCCTTCATAAACCATGAGACCCTCTAGCGGTTTATGCACTTCTGTTTTTTTCATAATTCGTGAGACCCTCCAACGGATTATGGATGTACATTCTTGAACGTAATCCGTGATACTCTATAGCGGATTGCGTATAAATGGTAAATTGCAATTGCCTGTAGCGGTTTACATAGAGTTAATTTAGGACAATACTGTAATCTGTTTTAAAAAGTTGTAACTGCATAAATTTAAAATAGAATTGATTTATTTATGTAAATTGCCCTTTTTATATTTTTAATGAAAACTCTCTTGTTTTGTATTTTAATATGTGCCTTTAGAATACATGATAAATAAATATTTAAAAATAAATTAAAATATACATATATTTATACATAAATACGTGATAATTAATTTTAATATATAATTAATATTTTTTAAAAAATATATGAGATAATAAACACATGCACATAATAAATATATATATATTTACGTAGCATTTTATCAATAACTGATCAAAAAATTATTATTTACCGTATTATTGCCTTTAGAGTATAACAAATTTAACATCTAAATATTTTATCCTAAATTGTGTTTAATAATGTGGGGTGTAAGTTACCGAATCGAACCGAAATTTACAGTAAAATCGAGCCGAAATTTACAACAACCGAATAGAAAACCGAAAAGATTGGTTTTATTCGAATTAAATCGATTGGTTCGGTTCGATTTTTGGTTGATTCGACAGAAACCGAACCGAACTGAAAAAATGGCTTAGTAATGCATTGAAATGGAAATTTTAGACTTAACAAATGTGTTTGTTTTATGTTTAGTTGTTGGAATGAGTTGAAATTGTGTTGAATTTGAATGTAATGTAATGTTATTTCAGTTTATTGATTATTTTGAATATCATTTTATTGAGATTAATTTTCTATTAGTTTAGGATTTAAAAACCGAAAAAATCGACCAAACTTGCTTCTGATTCAATAATTCCTGAAAACAGGGCTGGCGCGCTTGGTCGAACTATCTGAAGTGGAGAAGGAAAGAAGAGCAAAAAAAAGGGAACCGTACAAGATAGTTACCGCCTATCATACGGCTTTCTAACTTCACATTTGACCATAAGTTCACAGCTTAGGATCAGAAGGAAAGATCTGCTGCCAACAGTCTTTCTTCGGAATTCTACTGAACGCAAGACATAAAGTGAAAGCCCCATCAAGAGCAGCGGCTTTACTAGTCGCCGGCTCATTCTTCAACACACGATCAGTATTGGAAATGAACGGAGAAGTGGTGGAACGTGCGGAACCGCATATTGGATTGCTTGAAGCAGCGTCTAAAGGTAAGTGCCCACGAGAACCCCTGGTGGCTTGGGGCAGCCCGCCAGCTGGCCGGGTGAATCGAAGTTATCTTCCGGTCACGTGCGACTCTCACCGCATACGGCTCGCACAAAGACTCCAAAATCCATCCCGAGCCTTTTCTTCCATTCCACCTCTCCTCCCCAATCCTCGATCAAACTTGCGTTCCCAGGCGCTATGAAATGGGGGTCTTTCCTTCGCCTTTAAAAGCATTCTGTTATGCTAACTACATTAATGATTTTCGAAACAGAAATCGCGACTACAGGGGTCAGATGGGTCAAGTACGGCCTCTAAAAACATGCGATAATCGGCTTTTTGAGTAGCATCTGTCCATCCCGCTGTCGTCAACGCGTGAAGCTACTTCGGAACTGTTTCGCGGACACGTGGAGTCGGGCTAATCTTGACAGTTATCCCGATTGAGAAGGCGGCGTGGCAAAAGCCGCCGGAATCCTAATTTATTGTCCATAAGCTCTCCTCGCTACTGTAAAAATTGGAAAAAGAAGTCCAGTATTGAACGGCAGGACTTGAAGCAGACCGAACACTCTCGCCCCACTTTTCATGTCATTCCCATTTAGGTCCAATTCTTCGATTGCAAGCAAGATTGATTGTGGCTTAAAAAAGCAGCGCAAGCTCACTAGAGACTTACATACCCCCGGCAATCGTGGACCCTTCCTCTAGTTAGTGACTTGGCTCCCTTCCTTCTAGTCACTGCTACGCAAGTCTGGTCGCAGGTGTGTTGTTCGTTCTAGCGTGACCATCAGGGCCTTGAATAGTTTATGAGGATCTTGAATTATACAGTGCCCTAAGATCCCAATCCTCACGCGATTCAGCTTCCAATTGAGTCGGTGTGTTAAGTATACATTTCACACTAAATTCAAAGGGCTTAACGATCTGTACACGCCTGACTTATCCCTTATTCAGGATTGGTTATTTTCTCTATTTGAACACCGCTTACAGTACCAGCGGTTGCTGATTCAATTGGCTTAGATTCAATAGCTGCCGATCCATTGGTTCATATAAAATCCATGTCCTAGGTGTATCAAAAAACATTCTTTTTCGACTTCTATTTTCGGCTTAACCCCTGTGCTTCCGTTCATAACCAACTGCGGGTAGGCTTCAAGCTCCTACTCAGTTCAGTCGATAGAATGAGTTCCCGTTCCCTCCACAGATGAGTGGCAAGAGTTTCCTAGAGGGTCAGGTTCATTCCTGAAGTCTTCTTTCGTTCCAGATATTGATAAGCTGGTGATTCCGTTCTTGCAATCAAGTCCTTTCACCCCGAAACTAACTGCAAAAAGAAGGGAATTCCGATACCTTAGCATGAACCGAAAAGCAAACTCATCCTCAGTAGCACATTTTTCAGCACGCACTAATTCCTACTGTCGGTCGAATACCCGATAGATCCAGGGCATCCTTATAGGCTTCACCTTCTATTCCGTTTTTGTTCAAATCATCTAACAGGTGCTCCAGAAAAGGGATATTGTTGCTTTCGCCATGTAAAGCTTCGGCCGCACTCAGAACGTCTTGGTCACTCTTGTTAGTCTGTGATCTTACGGTAGCGAGTTTCGGTAAGTTCAGTAAGTGAAGTGACGAGCGAAGGTGTACAAAGTCTATGACTCACACGCTTAGGCGGGGGCAGCTCATATAACAGCAGCGGGACCAGCATAGGGGGCTGTTCACAAAGCATCCCGTGGTGCGCTTCGATCCGTTCGGTTATTATACAAACAACAAACTAATAGATTTTAATCAGTTGGTATTCTGTGAAAACCAAACAGATCGATTCGATTAGTTTTTGGTTCAAAATCGAACAAAACTGAACCAATAATATCTCTATAACAACGTGTGAAGAATAGAAAAAATAATACTTAATAAATATTATAAACCAAAAGAAGTAAATAAATAAGGAGAAAACACAGCAAAACACAGGGTCATGCTGAAAAGGAACAGAAATAAAAATTGTAAAGCTGCGAAATTTGCTTGACTTTAATTTTTCAGCAATTACAATATGAGTCACCAGTATGTAACTGTATAGAGGTCAAGGTAAGTATTGTGCTACTTATGCATCATGTTTGTTATATATATATATGTTTTACGAAAAATTTTGAATACTCTTGAAACATTTGTTAGTATTTTAGTAATTTTATCGTTAATTTTATTAATATATATTATATATTTATTTTATAATTAAGATCCATGATTAAAATTATTAAAATATTAGTGCTCTAAAAATATTTAAAATTCTTCCTTTGTGCTATCTTTGTACCATGATGATTATTGATGATTGTTGTATTTTGTATTTATCTTTTGGTAGAAATTCAAGAGAAGTGGACTTCATATGAAGTTGATAATAGAAAGCTGTTAGATAATTTGACTAAATTTTTATCTAACGATTTTCAATTATCAACTTCATGTGAAGTCGACTGCAGCTAAATTTTCACCAAATATATCTATTCTATTGGGTTGGTGTTTTATTGCAGATGTAATTAGAGAGGTACTTATATCTCATTATCCACGTTGAAAGGGGATTTTCTGAGGCCTTTTCAAGATATATATAGACCACTAGATGCATTATTGGACCCACCCATATTTCAAATGATAATTTTCTTGTCTTTATGTACTAATTAATCCAACCAAGGCTACGTCAATTAGTTAAGCTTTTAATATTGATACACGATAAAATATAATAATAATAATAATAATAATAATAATAATAATAATAATAATAATAATAATATTCTGGCCCAGTCCAATAAAAATTAGAAATCTACTTGAACTACTTTTGATCCGATAGGTCTTTAATCTGTCTAAACCAACACACCTCGCCTGATGCTATTTTCGATTAAGGGTCTTGACAGTTAGTTATAGGGGTATTATCAGTTCGATTTGATTCGGTTTTAGACTAAAAACTAATTAAATCGATCTGTTTGATTTTTATAAAGTACCAATTAATTGATTTGTTGTTTGTGCAATAACTGAATTAAACCGAATCAAAAACGATTTGGTTCGATTAGTTTTTTCAGGTTTTAAATCCTAACTAATAGAAAATTAATCTGAGTAAAATGATATTCAAATCAATAAACTGAAATAACATTACATTACATTCAAATTCAATACAATTTCAACTCATTCTAACAACAAAACATAAAACAAACACATTTGTTAAGTTTAAAATTTCTATTTCAATGCATTACTAAGCCACTTCTTCGGTTCGGTTCGATTTCTGTCAAGCCAACCGAAAATCAAATCGAACTGATCAGTTTAATTCGTAAAAACAAAAAAACTAAAATGCCAATTTTTTTAATTTTCTATTTGGTTGTTGTAAATTTCGACTCGATTTTGCGATAAATTTCAGTGTAGTTCGATAACTTATATCCCTAATTGGTAATCTGGATAATTGGTGAATGTTTCCATACACGGGATCCAAATAAAATAATCTACTTGATGAGTATAAATAAAAAAAATGAGACCTAACTTTTTTTAGATATGCCTTTTTTTTATTCTAATTAGTCACCTTATCGTACAAATACTTATTTTAATATCAGAATATTTTTACAGGTGATCTCATTCACTACTGATAATCATGACCGCACTTCTCCTTACCAAACTTGCGCCCAGATCCAGATTCTCAATATCCCACGTTGCTCACACCTAGCCGTGCAAATGAGTAGTAGTAATGGCGGCAGCAGCAGCATATACATACAGTATAGCAATTAATTGAAGTCAAAGATAACTGATTCCGGGGTGGCAATCAATTGAAGATATATACAATAATCTAAATTGATAATTAACTCGTTTTATTAAAAAAAAAGTGAAGATTACGATACGTATTGATATAACAATCATCTTAATGTGATGTATTGTAAATTTGTAGCGGTATACAGTCTTGACTAGCAAGGTGGTGAATGACACTCCAGCGCACCCATCTTATATATTTTATGCAAAACCGGTATATATTATATATAAAAAAAAAGAGCTACCAGCCACATATATTTGTTTGTGTATAAGATAATTGTATTTTATGTGATGATGAGAATGTTAGAATTGATGATGATGAGACGCAAGATGAGGATGCGAATCATGCACGAGTTATGCCAATTATGGAGTTGAAGTAGTCACCATTGCAAAATAATGGTGGTCCTCATGCGTGCAACGGATAAGTCTCTTAATTTTTGCCATCAGTTATTCACATCATATCATAAGCTTAAGGGATGGGATGGACATGATCCATCGCTATTTAACTTGGGTTTAATTTCCATGCCGTGCAATAACTTCAATTCTTTTTCATTCAATCTTGTTATTTACATTATTAATTCATACCGTATTAAGCATACTGTCTGTAATATGGTGTATGTTTTTGTCCGGCAAGTTAAATATTTATTTAAGGGGTTTAGTTAGCTAACTACTATACTAACTTAGTTGAGTTGTGTATGTTTTACCTTTTTTTTTGGTAAAAGTATATGTTTTACTTTTTTTTTTTGTTTTCCACGGTATTCCCCAGCCCGGCAGGTCAAGGACTAATCCGTCGCAGTACTTAGTTTCATTTAAGGGTTTTCCGCTGGCCAATGGATTGCTGCATGTACAAGACGGAATTCGAACTCCCGACACTTGCTTAAGCGAACTAGTGAGCTAATCACTAGACCAACCTAACTTGGTTAGTGTATGTTTTACTTTGAATTCACAATGGCTGACGATTCTTCTTCTTAGGCCCGGTGGGTTTTTTTATAAACCTGATTGGGGTAAGAAATGTTTTTTTTTTCTGGTCAAAGTGAGCAATCTAAATAGACCCAAAGTTTCAAATGAAGCCCATTATTTTCAATAGGCCCAATCTCAAATAAAGCAACAAAACAAGCAGCAAGGTTGGCTGAGGCACGTGGTTCAGTGGCAAAAGTTTGCCACAATCCAAAAGTCACACAAGTTTGAATCCTGGTAGTGGCTAAATTAGTGTGTGTGAGTGTGTAACCTAAAATTGGAAGTTGTTCAATTCATCAAA
>NC_029775.3:2755348-2782965 GCF_000817695.3 Arachis duranensis | reverse complement strand
ACTGAGGCATGTGGTTCAATGGCAAAAGTATTTGCCTCAATCCAAAGCCACACAAGTTTGAATCCTAGCAGTGGTTAGATTAATGTGTGTGTGTTTTATGACCCTTATAAAAAAATTATTATAGAAGTACTTGTTTTAAAGTTGTGTAATAAATAAGAGTGATAAAAGTTTGAGAATTAAAAAATCAAAATTTTTATATTTTTAAAAAAATTTTAAACAACTTTTTATAAAGTTAAAAATATATCTAAAAAACTATACCAAACACTATCAATATAACTTTTTATAAATTAAAGTTAAAAAAAATAATTTTAAAACTTTACAAACAAGCCCTTGTGTAGTGTAAGAAAAAAAAAATCAAAAGGTTAAGAATATGAAGCATAGATCAAAGCTTACAGTGGGATAGAGTAACACATTTTTCTCTTAACAACCGAACTAAGATTTGGACTTTGGTTTGGATGACATTAAAAGTTCTAGAATTACTGAACAATTATTTCATCTATCAAGATATCCATAAATAATGGGAAAAAATGTAGTGTCTACCTAAACTTTGTTCTAGTTGTACAATACATATTTGTTCATTATTATTTACTTTTTGTATTTTTTATAATATATAATATAAGTTTCTATAATTTCCCATTTTTTAATATTAAAAATAAAAATATAAGCAAAATAATGCATAATTTTTTTTTTTATCAATGTAGCATTTGAGAAATGGAAAAAGCAGCAGATGGAGGGATTGAAGCAATTGAGTAAGGTAATGATTCAGAGGTACGTTTGTGGTTCGTGCTGACAGAGAGGACCATGGACATGCCATTAATGTTTTCAGCCAAAATGCAAATAGTCCAAAGAAGAAAAAACATCAAAAGAGATACAGATAAAGCTTTTAAAGACACATGGATCCTATGGAAACTTTTCTTAACGACCAAATCTTCTTGCCCATTTATATACATTATTCAGATGCTCTTTTATTAGTAATTAGCTAATAAAATAATAAATAAAGAAATTGATCGATGATTCTATTATTTTGAATATATAATGTGACAACACATCTTTGTCTCTTGTATTAAGTTACGTGTCACTAAAATCAATTATCAGTATAAAATACATGTTGAAATATAAATACATATTAAAAATAAATTAAATTATAAATATATTTATACATAAATATATTGGTGAATGATTTTAGTGACTATTTTTAGTGTATGAATAATATTTTTGTTGTATCTTATATAATCACCTTGTAAATTGCTTAACTGTATCACCGTATTTGTATTTTGACACACCATCAATGTTACAAACGAAATGAAATGATTTTGCAAGCAATTTTATGATGTATCGGGGAGTTCATCATATAGTTAATGATTAACGTAAATCACAGTATGATAGTCATTAATTAATAAAATTTAGGAGAATGGGTGGAACCGGAAGAAGGAAAAACTTTGGAAAAGTTTTTTTTTTTTTTTTCACGGTATCCCTCAATCCGACAGATCAAAGACTAATCCGCTGCAATACTGAGCTCCATTTAAGAATTTGCCGTTGGCCAATGGGTTGCTGCATACAAGGCGGGATAAAACTTTGGAAAAGTTAAAGTGAAGTATAAAAAAGAAGCAATAAATTAAAAGGGACCCGATAAGCACATTTTCCTTTGAGGTAGAGGTCACCTTTTCTTGTCATCACAAACTCTTTTGCTTTTTCCCTTTTTTCCTTTATTAGCTTTTCCCACTCTCAATAATTCCAATTTTAATTCTTCTTAGCTCTCCAAAGCACCTTTATTCCCTGGGTACTACAAAAAAGCAATGCTCGTAGCACTTCATACTTGATACCTCTCCCTGTTATTGAAACCTTCAATGCCTCAACCTACTAAAAAGGGAGCTTATATATCGCATATATAATCCAGTTAGAGACTGAGTCACATGTATTTTTCGTTTTTAAACCGTTTTTTTTAAATTACGAGACTTAAACTTAAAATCTCTAAATAAGTATAGAAAGATTACGTATTTGAGTTATAATTCGTTACTTCTTAGTTAAATTATAAATTATTTGTTATTATAATTTATTTTATTTTTATTATATTTAATAAATAAAAAAAATAAATATTAAAAAATTATCAAAATTTATTATTTTTTGTGATCAAGTTAATAATTAATATTTAAAAATAAAAAATAAAATATACTGTTAAATTATTAAACTAAAAGAATTAATGGCGTTGGTAGCTAGCGCTAGCATATATAAGTGGTATGAACTTTCAAATAAAAAGATGACACAAAACTCAGCGTCCATTGATATGTGTATATTGTATAAGCAATTAAGCATTCATGGAAGATGAAAACATGGGAGAAGGAGAAGAGAAGTTTGAGTATGAAGAGGTTGTGAAAGCAACCGAGAACTTCAACCCTAAAAGGATGATAGGCAAAGGAAGCCATGGAATCGTGTACAAAGGTCTACTACCACGGACCGTGGCTGTGAAGAAAGCATCATCGCTAGATTCTCTCCACCATGATGATAACTCCAACAAGCTCCAAAACGAGATTCGAGTGCTGTCAATTCTACGTCAAAGCCCTCACGTGCTTAACCTTTTAGGCACGAGCCACGATTCCTTCGGGAACAAGCTCATGGTCATGGAGCTCTTGCCAAATGGCTCCCTCCACGACTGGCTTCACGGTTCGAGAAAACCGCCGCCGTCGTGGACGAAGCGCGTGGAAATCGCCATGCAGATCGCACGCGCGGTAGAGTTTCTCCACGAAGGGAAGCCTATGGTGATCCACAGGGACATCAAGTCCACCAACATCTTATTCGATTCTCACATGAACGCCAAGTTGGCGGACTTTGGACTGGCGGTTATGGTTGGATCGGTGGTTGAGTCACCACCGAGTCAACCCGCTGGGACAATAGGGTACATAGACCCGAGTTACACGAGTTCAGCAAAACTGAGCCCCAAGAACGACATCTTCAGCTTGGGGGTTGTGTTGTTGGAGATCATAAGCGGGAGAAAGGCCATAGACGTGTCGAAAACGCCGGCGTCGATCGTGGAATGGGCGGTTCCGTTGATTGAGAGGGAGGTTGTGGAAGAGATTTGTGACGGGAGGGTGGCGGTGCCGGCGTACATGGCGGGTGGAGTGGGTGAGATAGTTCGGTTGGGTGGACGGTGCGTGTCGGAGAAGGAAGAGGATCGTCCGTGTGCTCGGGAGGTGGTTATGAGAATAACGGACGTAGCGGAGCGTGTGAGGTACCCGTTATGGAGAAGCGTGGTAATGAGGAGCATCGCCGGCATGGTGGGATTCACGAGAAATAAGAGGAGCAAGTTGTTTCTCAATACTTCTTCTCACAACACGTCTTCCGTCATCACCGTTAAGCAAGTTTTATCGCTTTGGGATTGACTGCATGCACAAACCTGTAATTTCAATCTTTCATATTTCATTATTTAAACAATTTAATTTCGTTATTGGTCGAAGTTTTTTGATACGCAGAGAAAGACTATTTAAGGTTTTCACTTTTAATTACTAATTTTTCTATGAATATTCATTTTGTATAATTTTTATATTAAAAATGGTTGTGGATTATTTATTTATAATTTATGTTTCCACTTGGTTTTTAAATATTTTTTTCTCTATATGCTAAATTTCTAATACACTTTGAAATTAATTTAATTTCTGAAATTTAAATTATCTTTCTTTAGTTTTTAAATTTTACAAACTGGATTAATTTTTGGCACAAAAATATTAATAAAACATTAAATATGGACAACTAAATACTACGGTATAATTTGTAAAATGATGCTATTTTAATTTTGACACAATATCGTACTAGCGGGTGGTCTGAGCTGCTGTTACAGATGGTATCAGAACCGAGATCCGAATCGATGTGCCAGTAAGGACGCTGGGCTGCACTCTCTTAGGGGGTGGATTGTAAGACCCACCTCGGTTGGGGAGGAAAATGAAGCATGCCTTATAAGGGTGTGTATACCTCTCCTACGTTTTGACGAGTGAGTGTGGAGGATTTCGGTTAACATCTCTATCGTCAAAAACAAAACCGTGACGTTTTATGTGCCAAAACAGACAATATCATACTAGCAGGTAGTGATTCAAATAGTTTTCAAATGATACTAAATCACTTATTTTAGAAAAAAATAAAAAATTCAATAAATACTTTTTATAATGGTTTTCTTTTGTTATTTGTGTACCAAACACAAAAATAACATCGTTTTACATATTACAACGTAATATCTAACTGTCTCATTAAAATTCTGTTAATATTTATATATAAATAATTATCTTAAAAATTAATATAAATTATATTTTTAAAATATGAAAATTAAATATAAATAATTAAAAATTTAAGATAGACAACTAAAATTTTAAACATTAAATAAAGCTCGCATAAAAATTGAAGAACTAAATTAAATATTATCTCATTTGATAAGTACTCAATTTCGTTCGGTAGTCATGCAATGAAATTATATATATGCCAAAAAACATTGTGACATATAATACGATATGAAATTATGAAAATATTTTGATGCAACCTCCCATACAAATAAAGATAAAATTCCAAAGATGCAGATTAATAGTCGTAAAGTTATGGTGAATTATATGGTAAAAATATAAGTTTATAGTTTTTTTTTTATGGGATGAGAGAGAAATTGGAAAGGATAGGACTCACACTTTGAATAATAATAAAATAATTAAAAATAACTATAAAAAAATTTATTTTTTTTTCTCTATACCACTTGAATCTGTACAGTAGAGTGTCCCTAAAATTATATATGTATAAAAATTTATTTACATAAGATTCTTTGGCATAAAAGAGAACATAAACTTTGCCAAGGAATTTTCAAGTCTACGTGAATTTAGTGGTTACAAAAATTAGAAATATTAAGTTATTCTCTAAAAGATAAAATAATAAAGAATTAAATTAGTTATTCAAATAATGTATCCTGATTTATACTACATGTTATCATTTAATTAATATTTTTTCATTATAATATCTTTTAAATATTAAAAAAAAACACTTCCTCCTTAATATATCTCACCTAAAAATGTTCTAAGATTTTTTTGTTGAAACACATTTTCAAATGACTTAATTAAGATTAAAAAGAAACCACTAAAACAGTGTTATTAACGCCCAAAAACTTAGAAGTACAACTGGGCTGTTGAATGAATCACTAGATAGGCAAATTGGGCTTTTAACCAAAAAAGTAATTGGGCTTAAAATGAAACGACCATCATTAATAAAAAAGACAAAAAAAAAAGAAAAAGAAAAAAGAAAGAAAATGCAAAACGCAGGCTTGGGGAGTGACGTGGGGTTTAATGTTCGGTCGTTTTGAGAAAAGCATGAAGCAATTCAATCGAACGAGAATGAGAATGAGAACGAGGACGAGAACGATAACCCGAAGCTGCTTCACCCTCCTTCAATTCTTCTATTTTTCTCGTCCTTATTTGACTTCTGCTATTCCTCCTTGAAGCCCTAACCCTAACCCTTATCCACATTCAAATTAGGATTCCTCCTTTCGTGATTTTGCTTCCAACTTGCTACAAACACAGACACACACTCATACCATGGAGACTCAGTTCAATCACAACCTCTTCGAGCGGCGTCCCTTCCTCAAATCCAAGGCTCCCGCCGTTAAATGGGTCAAACAATGGTACCTAAACTTTTTCTTTTTCAATTTTCTGCCTTTTTTTGTTACTTTTTATTTTATGCTGTTCTAGGTGTGTGAAAACAACTGAACAAGTTCTATGTCCTCTATTTGTTGTTCCTTACGATAAATTTTGGTATTTTGAGCCAAGGGAATTATCTGGAAGATTCAATGATATTTTTGTAATCAATTTGATTCAGTTTGCAATATATAATGCTGATTTTGAGAATAATTTTACTCTCAGGGTTCCTCAAGACGTTGTAGCTACTGGCGGGAAGTGCATGCTCCTAAGATGGGTAACAGGTTTGTCCGTTTTTCCCAACTTTGCACGTGACCTTAAGTAATTTCTTACTCCTTGTACTATTCTATTTTATTCTGAATGAACTGAACTGAACTTGAATCCATCAAATTGAACACTCATACTTGTATCATGTATGATTGTTCTGGTTGTCCTTGGTTGATTGATGATGTCCATAATTTCATGATGGTTTTTAATTTGCTTCAAATTAACTCTACAGGTATGAATTCGCCCTTATGTAGAGAATTCAAGGGGCCATAATTGGCACTTGGTGTACAGTCTGTTCATGATGATGCATTTGTGTTTATATATCTTGAATAATTGTAAACTTTGGCTTTGTGTCATGTGTTGCTTGTTTCTTTTCAAAAAGAATAAAGCTATGAACGTTGTGATGAATTAATGTTACTCTTTTATTTTGTGATTGTTGTATTCTGTCTGAAAGTTTCCTTTTTTCAACTATTGTCAGAGGATTCCTTAAAGGCCTTGAAAGAAAAGGAAAAAGAGCCTTCTGCACCTGAGCCTGAACCAGAGCCAACTACTGAAGTACTTTTCCTATGCAGCTACGAGGGCTGTGGAAAGACATTCATAGATGCTGGTGCTTTGAGGAAGCATTCTCACATCCATGGAGAGAGGCAATTTGTTTGCCACTATGAGGGATGTGGAAAGGTAGTGAGCTTGTTACTTCAGATATGTGCACACAATATCTAGGACCTATTCCCGTCTAAAAGGCTTGAGTTGGGATGAAGGCCCAAATAATGCAATATAAGTGTGTGAAGTTGATGTTTCATGGCAGTAATACACTAAGTTCAAAATAGATCCTTATCAACTAATTCCTATCGGTTTCATAATAATGGCCTTTTATTTATGTTGTGTTTTAAGTTACAGCTACCATAGTTTTATTTATTTATTTTTAACATATAAGGGTTCTAAGAATGTTTCGTTTCTATTGCAGAAATTTCTGGACAGCTCAAAGTTGAAAAGACATTTTCTCATTCATACAGGGGAAAGAGATTTTGTGTGTCCTCATGAAGGTTGTGGTAAGGTGATAGATCTATCTTTTAAAATGATCTGTTCTAATACTTTCTACTGTGTTGTATTGAATTCCCTACATTGAATCACTGGTGAGCTTAAATATTAGTGTTATTATCCAGGCCTTCTCCTTGGATTTCAACCTGCGGTCCCACATGAAAACACATTCACAAGAGAACTATCATATCTGCCCATACCCAGATTGTGGAAAGAGATATGCTCACGAATACAAACTAAAGAATCATATTGCGTCTCAGCATGAAAAGGTTGGGTCATCTGTCCTGTTCTTGGAACTTGTATATATTGTTTTTGTTCTCATCACTGATGCTGCATCTTCTCATTTGAAGCCTTTCAATAGGATATCTGTGTAATGTCTCTGCATCTTTGATTCATAATTTCAATCACATTTTACAGAATGCATCAGTGGATTTGACAAAGTATACTCCACCATCGGAAAAGCCAGCGAAACCAACTAAACCTGCTAGTGGAACTTACGGTTCTGCATCATCTGATCGCCCTTATGCATGTCCTTATGAAGGGTGTGAAAAAGCATACATCCATGAATACAAGCTTAAACTCCATTTGAAGAGGGAGCACCCAGGCCATGATGAAAATGCTGTGCGTGCACAAGCTAATGCTGACAATGAAATGGATGAAGCGAGTGAACAAGACGCCTATGGTCGAAAACGATCAAATGGTAAAAGTCAGAAGCAAAGTAGACCGAAACCAAGCTTGAAGTTGCCTCCTGCCAAAATCGCCCAACGAAAAGGGTCAGCTCCTACTCCAGCCGCATCAAATGCGATTAAAAAGTCATGGCCAGTGAAAGAAGAAGTCTACGATGAAGATAGTGAAGAAACAGAAGAGGATCGTGACAACGTTGAAGATGGTTGGAGATATGCTGCAAACAACGATGATGACGATGAGGAAACAGAATATGAAGACTGAAATTTACCTATGGCTCTCCCCTATATTTTATTTATCCAAGTACCATTTTCATTGACACGATTTTATTGGTTATTGCAAGTATATATATATATATATATATATAGCTCCATTTAGAAAAAACAAGAGGCAATATTGGTGATTGGATGTATGATTATGGTTTGATGATGAATTTATATTAACTAATAAAAGATGACATTATTATTTACCTGAAGGTTTCATGTTTTTCGATGGCTCAAACTAGCACCAATTCACCATTTTAATCAATGTGGATTCACTGGATTGGTTTTTGGTTTTGGTTTGATTACAATTATTCGAATTGAGTTCACCAATTCACTAGCTTAATTTATTTAGAAACAAGAGTAATTGAAATGTGGCTTGGACCCAAAATAATCTATAATTTATAATGTAGAGATTAGAACAATAATTTCTAATCGTTATCTATTATATATAATAAAAATTAAGAGGAATTCAACGTACAATATTTTTTAATAATTGTTCTTCATCATATATAATATAAATTATTTTGGAATTCATGTATCATGCAAAATATGCCCCGTAAGTAAACAACAAATCCGTACGCAAATGTTAGATGCTTCAATGTCTTTGGTCGTCTCTCCAACCATTCCACTATGTCTTCGCTTCTTTGCATAATTGTGTATTAGTAAATTGCAAACTCATAATTTTAGTACATAGTAACATATTATTAGTAACATGTAACTTATTATTTCCCCCAGTATCTTTTAGCATATTTTTTGACGGTCTATATGAAAAATATAGAATGAAAAAATATATATGCAATCTTCAGTTACCGAAATCCGAAGGAGAACGTATGGAATTTGAAGGCTAAACTCAAGAATGTTATGAGTCAGAGACACATATCCTATGCATCCTGTATTTACGCATTAAATGCAGCCTTAATTTCTTTCTTCTCTTAATATTCTAATTTGATTGTGAAAAATCAAAATGAACATTACAACACTCATCGCTGAGTAAAACACAGCTAGCCATATACATATACCCCCTTTTTATTTTTCAATTTCCTTTTGTAAATAAAAGTTTCAATTTGTAACATCCTTTATTTTATTTTTATTTGGGTTCAGGAGGATCAAAAATCAATGGCCAACATTTTGGCCTTGATAATATTCTTCATCTCCTTCTCCCTCTCTTGTAAGGACCTTTTCTCCCAATTGTTCCACGTAGTTTTTACATATACCCTTTTGTATAAGAAGCAGCCAAAACCCTTTTCTTCTTCTTCTTCTTTCTTGTGTTAATTTTTATTACCTTTATTCTGAGAATGCAGATGGATACGACCCGTTGGATCCTTCTGGCAACATCACCATCACATGGGATTTCATAAGTGATAATGGGGCTACGGTTGATGTAAGCAATTCTTTTTTCTGTTACATATTTATTTATTAGTTTTTTTAATAACAAGTATTTTAATCTTTTATTTTCCGGGGCCACCATCACCATGTGGGAAGGTATAAAAGTGATACAATCAGTGCTACACAACCTGGTCCTACGGATTTTTGTATCCGATTTTAAAAAAAATTACATCAAATTGATCATATTTCATTTTTTCTTGGGGTGATCTGATCTTGAAAAAAAACGTGTTTTGAGAATGTCTGCGGAGTTTGGATTTGTTAAGGAAAAGAAAGAAAAATGGGGGCCGCCGTACTTGTTTGTTAGGGTTATGTTGGGGTGTTGCTGAGTTCAGGTTCTCATTTGCTGCTGTCACAGTCCTAATTTTCTGTCTTCCTTATATGCTTCCAATGGTTTTGCACCACGTCACCCAGGTAGATTTTGTTTCCTTCAAAGTAAGGACTAACGAGGGCATTCTAGTACTTTTGCTCTGTAGAGAAATGCGAACATTTGGTCCCTCAAATTTATTCATAAAATTATAATCGATTTAATTTGGATTTCAAATTTTACAATAGTAATTTGTACTGGCTCTTGAACTAATTTCCATGAATAGCGTATTGATTTTGTAATTATCTTGCTAAGATTTGAACTTATTTAAGTTTTATGTGATTCAGATATGTTAGACTTCCTATAAGCTTAATTGACTCGTTAATATTCTTACAAAAATGATAGTAACAAATTCAATTAAAAATTTTAGAATTTTGGAAGTAGTCAAGCTCTAAAAATTTTAATACGTCTCAATCACATAAAATTTGAGTAAAAAATCTAAATTATATTAAATTAATATACCAAATCATCGTTAATGAAAATCAGTTTAAAAGTTAATACGAATTACAATTATAAATTTTGGAATTCAATTTGAATTCATTAAAAATTTGAAGATCAAATTAAGTCTAATCAGCCAAATTGATTATTAACTCACCGAAATGCATAAGATTGTTGTGGTCTCTCACCTTGCTTCTCTTTTAATTTTCCTCCTCCTCTTTATTTATTATTTATTATTAAAAAAAAAAACATAAATTGTTTTAAGTTTCAACTACTGAATTGAATTGAATGCATGGTTGAAGGTGAAGGTGTCAATATACAATCTGCAACTGTTCCGGCACGTGGAGGCGCCGGGATGGAGAGTGGGATGGGCATGGAAAGGAGACGAGGTGATTTGGGCGATGTGGGGAGCAGAGGCAATGGAGCAAGGTAACTGCTCCAAGTTCAAAGGCCAAGACAAACCACACTGTTGCCTCAAGCATCCTCTCATCATTGATCTTCCCCCAAACGCTCCTTACAACCACCGCTTCTTCAACTGCTGCCGTGGCGGTCTCCTCTCTTCCCTCACTCAAGACATCACCAAGTCCGCCGCCTCCTTCCAAATGAACTACAACAAGCCAACTCTAGATGCAACCACCGCTTCTTTCACCATGCCGGAGAATTTCACCCTCGGCGTCCCCGGTTACACCTGCAGTGCACCCTTTCAGGTCCCCCCTACCAAGTTCACCGCCGATGGACACCGATGGCAACAAGTCTTAGGTACCTGACTCTTATCTGACCAGATCAGTCACTCGTATAAAATACATATAAAATACATATTAAAATATCTGTAAAACAAAATTCTGCAGACACGTGGAATGTGACGTGTATGTACTCGCAGTATCGAGCATCGCCTGCACCGAAATGCTGCGTCTCCTTATCTGCATTCTATAACAGCACCATCGTTCCCTGTCCCGTTTGCAGCTGCAATTGCAAAGGCCTACCAGGAGCACATTGTATCGAGTATATATATATATATATACACGCACACTTTCTCTTACTTTTAATTACTGAGGTACAGTCGACTTTACGTGAAGTTGATAATTGATAACCGTTAAATGATTTGACTGATTTGACTAAATTTTCATCTAACGATTTTCAGCTATCAACTTCACGTAAAATTGACTCCATCTGAGTTTCCACCTTATCTGATTGTATTGAAAATGTTGCAGTTCTTCATCATCGGTGTTGCAACTGCCACAAGAAGAGTCATTGGAAGTGGTGAGGTGTTCGCGTCACATGTGCCCAATTCGAATCCACTGGCACGTCAAACAGAGTTACAAAGAGTATTGGCGCGTAAAGATCACCATCACAAATCTCAACTTGGTCAAGAACTACTCGCAGTGGAACATCGTTGTGCTACACCCTAACTTGCGAAGTGTGACCCAAGTTTTCAGCTTCAACTACAAGGCCCTCCCTATCTACGGCAATATCAGTAAGTTACTCTGCAGTTGAAAACTGTTAAATGATTTGACATGTTTGACTAAACTACTTATCAGACGATACAGGGATGTTTTGGGGGCTGGAGTACTACAATGACATGTTGCTGTCAGGGAAGGATGGAAATGTGCAAACAGAGATGCTGCTTCACAAAGACACAGAGGAGTTCACATTCAGAGAAGGATGGACATTTCCGAGAAAAGTTTCATTCAATGGGGAGGAATGTGTCATGCCATCTCCTGATAACTATCCAAGCCTCCCTAACAATGCACATCTTCTCACTTTCTCCTCCTCCTTACTTACTGCCCTCTATTTTCTTCTCTACATTATATTCTTCTAGATGATTCCAATACTCATTCTTCTTGTACAATTTCACATTTCATCTTCGTTTCACTTCGCCACAACATGTGAAAAAAAAAAGCAGCAGCCATTGTTGTTTAGGAACAAGATAAATACATCTTTTTTTGGTGTACTCGCTTAAAAGTATGTGAAATTTGGAAAGATTATCAAGATTTTTATTTACACGTTAAAACCAACCACCAAAATTAATAATTATGTATTTATGTATAAATATTTGTATAGTATAATTAGTTTTAGTATATATTTTGTATTTCAATATATATTCTATACTAATGAGTAATGAATGATTTTGGTAATTGACTTTGATGTACATTTAGTATTGTTGAAATATTATATATATTGAATATAAAGTATTAAATTTAGTAGAATTCATGCTATCAAAAATAAAGTTATAGTTTATTTTTAGTGTGTTTAAAATTGATGTCCTAAACTTGTCTTGGAAGAACCTTCTGTGTTGTAGGAGTTACGCTGCAGTTTTACAACACATTTTCAAATCCGCCACCAAAAATAACTATCTAAAATATTTTATATTGTGTGTATCAAAATTAAACTTGGATTGGGTTGAGTAACGTTTCTTTTGCTTTTTAACATTCGGTGTTACTCCTTTTTTTTTTAATCTACAGCATACCAAGCTTAATGCAGAAATAAATAATAAAAAATATTAAAAGAAGAAATTAGTCACGTCCGATTCCTTTTTTGCGTTCAGTATTCATTATCGCCCCACTCCAATTATTATTATTATTCTTCCATGCATATGGGAGTAAAATGAGTAATCCACGTAATTAAGATTCGTTATATTCCACCAACCATTATGTTGGCACAGCAGAACCAAACCTAAATACATGGCTAGCATTCTAATCAGTATGGAGTCGTTCATAAAGAACCAAATAGGAGAAATTTGTATCAATAAACAATTAAATATACAAATCTTACAGAACACATATATTTTAAATAAAATCAGAAATACATGCCCAGTTCAATATGAAACATAGTGCTTAGAAGAAGCCATGAATTTTCATTAGAATCATATACCAAACATTAGCTTAACATACATAATCCATACAAATAATGCACATTCGAATAGCTCTAAAGATATTTTGCTGTCTGCAGGCTGAATTCAGCTACAATGATAGTTCACAAGACATGGGGCTTACAAATACACGAGAAATGAATGGAAACACACAGTGAGAGAATTGAAGCTGTTACCACCTCCGGCCGATCAACCGACCAAAATAGAATAGGATTTCGGCTGACCACCAGGTGCACATCAAATGATTTTCCTTTTTGTTTCTGTTTTGGTTGGGGGAGGGGGGAATTCGTGGTAATTGATATTAATTAAAGCATACAGAAGCCAAAGACTTAATGCCGAAGCCAAAATAAGCAATGCGGGCAGAGAGAAGGGCATACACTGGAAATCTCTGCACAATCCCGCAGAGGGAGAGGGTGCAATTTGGTGACAGGCGATGCAACACCGGTTGAATGAAGATGCAAGACACAGCTACAGCTACAGCAAATCTAAATTCGAAGTGCGCCAGTAACAGGGTCACGCCCTGAACCGGCATCCTTGTGTTTTAGAGAAAGGTTAGCAAACTGGGATTCAAGGTCTCTGCTATTTGTGCGCCGATGGCTGGCAGAGGGTTGCTGTGGCTGCTGCTGTTGCTGCCGATACATTGCACGTAATCTTCCAATCTCTCTTTCCAGTACTTCCTGCTCCACTGAGTTTCAGATTGCATAAAAACATATCAAACTTCGATAAGCAAAAAGTAATTTTTTTTCTACTAAGATATCTGATATTATAAAAAAATAAAATAGATAATCAAAATGCAGCATAACATCCCAAGAATTTCCCTAGTTGTATATGAGTGAATATATAGCATCCCATCAAAATGCAGGTATTTAGATTGGTACACCAATAAACAAATGACTTCCAAATTCCAACTTACAATAAGACCTATTAGCCTATGTTCAATGGTAGAAACTTACAATATTTGATAAGCTGCTCTTGTGCTAAACTTTCTAACCGTTGCTTGAGAGCTTTGTTCTCCATACTCAGGATGAGATTCTGCTGGTTAAGAAATTCAAGCTCGGCAGATACTTCAGATCCTTCTGCCTATAAATTGACATACATAAAAGAGTAAATAACAAAAAAATAATAAATCAGAATAAGAAAATTTCCAAAACAGCATAGAAAACATGATGCATATCATTGCCTAATGCTAAAAGCTACCTGTAAACCTTGTACATTTCTTTCTAATTCAGCTATGTATTGAAGTTTACGAACTCGTGAACGCTGAGCGAATTGCCTGCAACACAATTTATTCAAATTTTTAGTCCATGCAAATTTTCATATACATAAATCAACTGAGAGCATAAAATTCTCTCCAAGTTTCATTACAAGGCAGGTAAATGTAAATAGATCAGACTAAACTTGACTTGTCACTAAAAAGTCATGCTTTAATAATATAATTTCCTGCTAAGGATTCTGTCTTGACAAATTTTGACAAAATAAATGTAGAGAAAAAAGCAGCAGAGGAAATTCAACAAAATAACAAGACATACTGTTTAGCACGTTTTGAATCTGTTTCAGTAGCAGATGACTTTGCATTTGAACCATCCTTTCTTTCTGAAGATAATTTTGCATCCTGTGAACCAGATTCTACTACATCATGCTTTTCATTGGCCGTTGATGGAATCCCATCTGCTTCATGTGGCGGGCACGACAGTCCTGAACTCTGAAAAGCAACATTTTCTTTGACAGCAGGAACACCACCTGGATGTGTGGGAGGATTCAAACAAGAGTCCCATGCCCTATTTTTTATTTTAGTTGAGTTCATTTCTGCATACATGGGCATATGACGAACATCTTTGCTGTGATTTAAGTCTTGAGGTGACCAAGAAGGAATAGGTCCTAAATTCCTAAATTTAAACTCATCCTTATCTGCATAACCGATGTTAGAAACATTAGTGTTTTCCAGGTAGGCAAAAGAATCACTGGATGAACGCCGATGACTGCCCCTTCGTACAGGTGTCTCTGGCTCATTAAGGAGATCATCAAGCCATGAGGGTTGTTCCTCTATAATAAAGCTCTCAGATGATGTCCGTTGGTGGAATCCATTTCCCTCTCTTGGTCTCTGCGCAACCTTTGAACCTACTGTAGGATTCGGCATATAATCAGCATAAGCTTGGGAAACACTAGGGAATGGGATTTTAGGAGGAAGCAGAGCATGCTTTCCAGAATACATCAAATTTCTGATGCCCGAGGAGCCCTTTGAATTTGCCATAAAAACGGAACCAACACCTGTGAGAAACATGTTATGAATCAAAAATACTGAAGAATTTGCCAGGGTTATACACTAGAGGGTAAAGATAAAAAGGAAAATTAACATAAGGCAAGACAATGAAATCTTATGTGCTTATATGTTCTCACTTCTCATTTAAACTCTTACCAAAAATCTATACCAGTTTAATAAATAGACACTTCAGGGATAGAATCAAACGATTAAAAGAAAAAAAAAAGAATATTTTTTTCTGAAAAATATTGGCTTCCTGGCAAGAGAACATCCAAAATCACTTGGGAAGGTACAGGGTACAGATTGAAACGAATATTCCAATCAAGAGTTCAGCTTCGGGGAAAGAAAACAATAATTGCAACGGAAGTTGAAAAACAAAACGCTGCTCTATCTCAACCAGCTTAAGTTTTCTGTTTCATTTGCTCAGGTTTCCATGACTTGATAAAAATTTAAAAAACGAAGATCGCAACTTAATATTGCTTCCCTTCACATAGAACTACCCCCCTAAAAGATGAATTTGCAAAACAAGCATCAACATGCAATCAGAGGAATGAAAAAAGGAAGAAGAAGAAGATCCTGCAAAACAGGAAAACAGTGCTCAAAGAAGAATCGAAATGCTGCAATGTGCGAGGCTCGGTAATCAATGGACTAGTAATTATGAGCTGATTGAACGAATTGAACACCAAAATGTTGCAAGCGAAAATGTTTAACGCAATCTGGTTCCATAAAAATCAAAAACCAAACGCCGCCGAAAAAAAATCACCTTTGTAGATTGAAGATTCGAGATCCCGAAACGCAATGCGAAAAGGGCTTGAAATGGAAGCAAAGTTTCTCTCTCTCTCTCTCCTAGGGTTCTCCTCCTTTGTATATGGCAACCACCTCTTTCTTTCTCTCTCTAACTTTCTCTCTCTTCTCGTTGAAGCTGAGGCTGAATAAGGTAACAAGGGCCTTTGATTCTAAACCAGCAAGTAATACTGTTCCCTCAATCTTTTCTTATTTTGCAATTTAACCCCCAAATTATTGGCTGTTTTTATTTCTTAAAATAAGACAGGACAAGACACTAAAAATAGGATAAGATATTTATGAATAGAGATATAAAATTTTGTGTTTTTGTATTTTATTTAGTGATAAACTAAAACAAATTATAAAAATTTAATTTATTATCTTTTTTTTCATTCAAAAAATTTGAGATGAAAAATATAATAATAAAAAAATATAATTACGAAAAATTAACAAAAATAATAAAAAAAATAAAAAATAAGTTGTGTCCCTTATTAGTGTTTCTGTATAAACGCAAAATACACTAATTTAGTATTTCTGGACACACTGTCTCTGTCCATATCTCCGTCAAACATGATTTTGTGTCTTTGTGTTCATGTTTCAGTGTCCTGTCTCAATTATTAAAAAAATTGAGAGTGTAAAATGTGATTTTTAACTTTTTATTGCTCTCTCATATTTATTCTTGATCCTATTTATAAAATTAATGATGAGATATTATATTTTAGTCTGTTAATTGTTAAAAAAATGAGAAGATCCATTTCCAATAAAAAAAAATTAATTCGTTATAGATCTGAACTGCGTTTAAAAGTCTACAATTAACTAATAAATTACTACATATACAAAATTAATATTTAAACCTTTAATATTATTTATTTAAATGGACAAATAAATTAACCATTCCACAAATCTAAGTTGATTTTCGTTCCCAACTTATCTAATTACCGCACCATCAGCTTAATTAATTTTTATTTTACACTATAACTAATTTATAGGATTATATGTTCTAGATTTTAAAGCTTTTTCACCCTTTTAAGACAAAGATAAAATCCCTGAGTTAACTTGATTTTTTTTTTCATGAACAAAAGGGATGATGCCCAAATAAAAAATTAATTATAAAAAACACAGTTTTAAAGTGAGTTGTGCCAAACAGAGTCAACAAAGAAAAATGCAGAATGATAACAAAAAATAAACATGACAACTAAAATCTAAACATGACTAACAGAAGCTAACTTATCCACGTAGGAATTCGCTTTCTTGAATTTATAGTGAAACTTTGTTACAACTTGATTTTGATTTAACACATTATATTTATTATTGTCATTATTAAAAGAAGTTATATATGAATAATTAATTATATAGTATAGTAGTTACGATGGTTATGAAACTTTAACAATAATTAAAAGGTTTAATTACATTTTTAACAATATATATGAATTTTTGTAAGGTTTAATTACTCTGTTAATTCCTATAATTTTACCAAATTTTTAATTAAATTTCTATATTTTTTTAATTAAGTTTTTGTATTATTTTTTTTAATTGAGTTCTTACACTTTTTTTTTATTTGAATCCTGCACCAATTTTTTTTAGTTGGATTTTTATATAATTAAGTCAATTATTACCAAGAGAGTTCTAATCGAAAAAAATTGATGCAAAACCCAATTAAAAAAAATATAGAAACCTACAGAATAATTAAATCTAATTAAAATAGTATAGTTAAAATTATAAAAAATAACGTTATAAAATTACTTAATAGATCTGAAAAGTAAAAAAAAAATATTAAAGCATCTAACATAATTGATAAAAAAATAATAATAATAATGAATATTAGTTCTAATGATACAAAAATTTAAAACGAATAATAAAAAATTATTTTATACAAATTTTAATCTTATTCGAATAGCTCAAACTCCTAAAAGAAAAAACTATAGTAGCTGGAGTTTCTATGCCATAGAAATAGCGAGTGCTCTATTCTTCAATTTAAAACTACCATAGTAGTTAGATTGTGTCCCAACAAGTTGTGTTACCCAAGTGAAAGTTTAATAGCTCCCAATAATCCTACTATTATTAATATGCATATTATTACCATTGATTATAATTATATAGATGCCATGGGAGAGGAAAATCTTGAGTGAGCATTTCCATTTGATTCTGTTGGTCTTTTTATATTGGCAACCGAGGAAATGTTTATATATGCACGTAAAGTTGAAGAGTGGGAGTATATTTATTATAAAAAACATAATAAAATACAAATTTAATTTTAATGTACTATTAGAATAAAAATAATTATTTTTTATATTAATAACATAAATAATTATAAAAAATAAATATAATTGTACGACCGTAAAAAACGGCATGAATGCATCCAAATAAAACTGAATAAATAAAGGAGAATGCAAGTATGTAAGCATGAAGCAGACAACTAAATCCACACAGAAAGGGCACAAAAGGACAACTACTCCCCCATACGTTCCTAAGCTCAGAGGATGTCCTTAACATAGAAATCTCTTTCTTTTTTTTGCATATGGTAGTTGTTAAAGCTTTTGCAACTCCATGTGATGTTTAATATACAATACTATACTCTTTCAGGCTTTCTACTCTGTGAAATATTTTTCTTTTTTAAAAATATAATCCATTTAAGAATTAGTTTTACATGTTTTCATCTTCAAATTATATTAAACTTGCATAGGGTTTAAATTTACATGTTATTGTTATTATTGAACTATTCTTTTATTTTAGTCTATGACAACAGTCAAAAAATTCTGTGACTCACAAGACTTCTTTATTATTGTCAATTTGTCATGAGCTAAGATGAAAGAATAGTTTAATAGTTATTAATAATCTGATAAGAAATAATGACCAAATATATTAGAATAGATTTGATAAATTTTTCATTTTTCAAAAATTATTTTAACTATATATTTAAAAAATACATACTAAAATTTAGGTTAATAAAAATTAAGAATGAAATGTAAATATTCATTAGTACATAAAATTATAATAGGCTTTTTAATTAAAAAAATATTTTATAAATATGTTAAAAAATATTACTATTTTTTAATAAAATTAGACACAAGCCCGTAATATTTTTTATTGATTAAACACAAACATAAACATCTATAAAAAAAATTATTACATGGGATCTTGTTGGTCTATTTCAAATTGACTTAGTTTTAAATCATTCTTCTCTTTTTTTTGGATATTATTTATTTCGAATTTAAATCTTCTAAAATAAAAAATAATAAATTAATAAATTAAAGAGTTAATCATTATTAATTTTAAAATTTTTATTATACATAAATTTTATTATTTTAATTTAAACGTCATTAATTTTTTATTTTATTATTTTATGAACTATTTCGTTTTGGAAAAGTTTGATCCATTTATTTCATCAACTTGTAAGATCCACTAGCAATTAATGCAGCAGATTATTTTTTAAAAATCATAAAAAGGGAGATATATATAACAGCATAAGCATAAGTGGGTGTGTACTGCAGATTGAAGTATTCTCATTGGAGTTTCAATAATGAAAAAAACTAAAATAAGAGTGGGAGGGACCATTTATTTATTTAAAAGGAGTAGGGACGGATAAAAGGGCATTGAATAATAGGTGGTGTTGTATAGAATAAGGATCATGCACATTTGATGTGTTTTCTATGGAAATGGTTCTTTTGATATGTTACAATCATATTATGTATATGTTTAAATTTAGCTATTCAAATATATATTTTGTATTTATAAAATTATTATAAATATATAATAACTTATTTAATAAAATAATTTTTTATATATTATTTATGGTTATGTTAGCTGGTTGGAAGTGTTTTGTACTTGCGCGTTCTAACTCAAAATAGATAATTTCTTAGCTGGTGCTGGACCACCACTACTATATAGCATTCCAAGGACAAAGAACAAAAAGAATGAACTAGTGATTGTTAATTATTAGTTAATATAATTAATTTGGGTTGGTTGAGTGATCAGCTTATTAGTCTGTTTAAATAAATGTGAAAATTTAAATTCTGCCTTGTGTATGTAATAATTTATTGATCAATAACAAATTTTTAAAAATATGCTACACATACAAGTCTTTTTGACTTACAAGTCATATAAGTTGGCACAAACCCAACAAAACACACGCATTACACTCCCACATTCAAGAGTAAATAAACGTACGTTATTCAATCACTTCTTGTTTCCAAAGCGCGCTACTCACCATGCATTATGAACGACCCTTCTTCTTCTTCCTCCATGAAAACGAGTTTCTTGTCAAATTTGAAGACAATAGAACTTCAGAAATACACTCAAACGATTACAGAAATACACCAAAACGGTTACAGAAATACACCAAAAGGATTACAGAAATTCACCAAAAAGATTTAAGAAATACATCCAAAATTCGTTGAAGTACACCTTATGCATAATTCATAATTCTTTTTCTTTCTCCTCCTCATCTTCTGCTGCTTCTTCTTCTTCAAAAATGATTTCAGAGTTTGATGTCAAAAAACAATGAAAATCGAGAATAATGAAGAAAGAAAACAAAGAGAAAAGCACGTAAGTGAAGAAGGAGAAAGAGAAGGCAAGAAACAAAAGAAAAGAAGAAGAAAAAGAGTAAGAGGAAGAAGAACGTGCAGCAAGAAGAAGAAGGTGCAATGAAAATATGCAGTAACAGTTCGAAGCGCATTAATATAAATAACTTATAAAGACTTATATAAAAAAAACGTTTGTATATGAAGAATTATTCAATTTTTAAATAGAATTTAGTTCTATAATAAATTAGTCTTTAACCTATTTTATTAAAACATTTCATAGACAACAAAAAAAAATTAATTAGCGAAAGTTTAATTGATCGATCAAACTCGATCAGCCTTAAAAGGTAAATATAAACTATTGTTGGGAGATCACTTCCTTAATCATACTTTTCTCCCTGCAACTCAACTCAGGTCAATCTTTGCTTAAATATCGTAATCATTACTATTAATAACTGTGCATCTAACATAAATAGTGCCCATGGCTATGATTGCACCGATAAATTTAAAAGAAGGAAAAAAAATATTTGAAGGTCTTTACAGATAGATTGATATATCATTACAACTTAGATAAACTTTTATATTAGTGGATGAAAATTTAACACAATTATCATTTTTTATATAGTTTTTGAGAATGTAATTACATCAAATTCTTCATAAAAGAAAATATTTTTCTAAAAAATTAAATGACAATTTTAACTGAGGACTTAAACGTAAAGGCTTGATTCCATCATTAAATTTGATGATAAAGTTTATGATGAAAATTAAATAAATGTATAAAAATAAAAGTTGAAGCATACACTATAAGAAAAGGGGTATTGTTGCTCCTACTTTAAAAATATGGTTAAATATTTTTTTTCATTTCTAACGTTTTGGATCAAAATTAAAATTGTTTTTAACTTTTTTTTTAATTAATATCATCTTTAATTTTATAAAATGTTATAAAATTATTATTTTTTTAATTTTTGGATTAAAATACTTCTCATTATCATCATCATCTTTCTCCTCAGTTTTCTCACTCCCACTATCTCCATCATATTTACTACCATCTACATTATCACAACTCCATCCACTGCTGCCGCTAGTTCATTGGAGAGAGAAAAAGAGAAAAGTGATGCGAACAAAAGAAGGGGTTGCTGCTGCCATTGGGTTGTCATTGTTGTTACAGGGTCGTTGCTGCCATCGTTGGATCGCTGTCACTGGTTCATCAGAGAAGAGAGAGGCGGGAGGGATGGGTAGCTGCTGCTGCAGGGTCATTGCTACCACCGCTGGATCGCAGTTAGTTCATTGGAGAAGAGAGAGGGAGAAGCGATGCGAAAGAGTAAGGAATTGTTACTGTTAGGTCGCCACTACTGCCGCTGGTTTATCGAAAAAGAGAGAGAGAAGCGATGTGAATAGAGGAAAGAACTGGTTGTTGCTGCAGGGTCGTTGCTGTGGCCGCTAGTTCATTGGAAGAGAGAGAGAGATGATGCGAATGAGGGAGGGGTTGTTATTGCTAGGTCGCCACTACTGCCGTTGCACCCTTTTTCGCCGGCAAAGCCTTTTTCTTTCTTTTCTTCTTCTGGCCGGCAGTGGATGTGGTGGAGATAATGAGAAAGAGATGATGATGAAAGGTATTTTGGTCTAAAAATTAGGAAAATAATGATTTTATAACGTTGATAATGATATTAATAAAGAAAAGGTTGAAAACAATTTTAATTTTAACCCAAAATATTAAAAACAAAAAAATACTTAACCCTTAAAAATATTATATTTTTTGGAGTGGTATTATAAAAAGTGAAAAATATATGTTTTTAAATGTAACTTTGAATGGTTCATGCAAGACAACTCAACCCTCATCCCAAAAAATTAAAGGTAAGGGAGAGGAATCAATTTTATGAAGCAAGTTGGCTATAATTAATTAACTCCACAGTCCTCACAATAATATACATATTACAAGCCATGATATCTTTCCCAAAACAAAACAAAACTAAAAAAAGGCGTGAAAAGGACACACCCCTTTGTCTTCTATTCTTAACATACAGAATCCATTAAATCACATTATTTGATTTTATTTATTTTTTAATTATATTAAATTAATTGGATAATCGGGTTGATTTAGATTATGTAATTTCAAAATTAATATCCGAATCAACTAAAATCGAATTTAATCATAATTAACTCGACCGTATCTGATTATTTATGGAATCTAAAACTAATATAACTGATTTAAATTAGTGTTGAACGAGTAATCAGATTCTAGATAGGAGTCACTCAAATAAAAATACTAAAAACATCTTTTTTTTAAATATATTTTTTATTAATTAAAATTTAATATATATAATCGATTAAAATGTATTATTTTTGTTAAAATTAGATCAGACAAATTGATTTGGCCAAAAAATCAATATATCTTTATTTGAATGAGTTTTTACGTAATTTATTGAACATCCCTACTAGTTATGCCAGATAATATACTGATAAATAATCACTATTCTCTGTTGCATTGGACATGGCATCTATAGACTATAGTATGACACTGTTGTACGAATTAAGAGGATTGCCATCCACTGTTGGGTCATTCAGTTTATACTTTAAGTTCAATGGGCCATTGGGTTGGATTATGTTGCCATAAGGATCAGTTATTTGTAGTTTGTGCACTACACATGTTAATTGAGCAAATGTAAGACAGGGATAAAAATCATCCGCCTAGTACTTTTGGTCCAAAACAAGAGACCGAAAATATTACATGGACAAATATAAAATTGTTAAAAGAAAGTTTAATATTAGTATTTTTATTAAAATTTAGTTAATATTTAATTAATAAAAAAAATAATTTAATATTATTAGATATAATTTTATATTATTAAAAATATTAATAATAATTAATTAATAATTAAAAATCATAAAATTTACTGATCTTCTAACACTTCTTAATTATTAATTTTACGCAAAATAAAATTATTTAAACTTCATTTTTTTATATAAAAATCAGGTAAAATTATATAAAAAAAGAATTTAATCAATATACATTGATAATGTAAAACTATTTTAGTCATCCGCTAATTAAATTTAATTATTTAAATAACTATTTAAGTTTTTTTTTTGTCTAATGGAGAAATATAACAAAAAAAATCAAAAAATAAGACTAAGAATAGTGTTTTATACTTTTATATCAAAAAGGAGAAAATCTCAAGATTTTTCATATGATCAATCCATTGACTATAAAGATGTCTATCCAAGATATATTTTACCATGAAGCCAGCAGCCTGGTTAGCGGTTCTTTGGATGAGAATATAGCACTATAAAGATGTCTATCCAAGATTTTTATAGCACTCTTTTTTAACGGGTATTTTCTCCTAATAAAAAAATTCGTCATTTAAATTAATTTGAATTTTTATCAATATTAATTATTCATTATTTTTATTTTTTTTATATTTTTTCTATTGTTAATAATTTTTTAAATTGATATTTATTTTTGAACACTTAGATCATTAATTTTAGTGCCACAGATCACATTGTATCAAATTTGTTTGGTTCATTTCTTATACACAAATTTCTTCTATTATTATTCATTTATCGATTTTGGTAAAAAATTCATCCACTACACATTTTATAAATTCTATCTAATTTTCACCCATTACACCTTCAAATATATAACATTTTCGTTTAGGACACCTTTCTGGACAAAAGACTTAATCATTTAAATAAACATTTTTCTTTTATTTCTATGCATCATGATAAGACTTGTGACGTTTGTCATCTTTCTAAGTAAAAGAAACTTTCATTTTCTCAAAATTTTAACAAAACCAATACAAATTTTGATTTATTACATTTTAATATTTGGATCTGTTTCAACAAAATTCTATTATAATCATAAATCTTTTTTTACTATTATTCTTGATTTTAGTCGCTTTACATGGGTTATTTTATTAAAATCAAAAGGAGAAGTGCAAAATCATGTAAAAAAATTTATTACTTTAGTTGAAACATAATTCAATTCTAAAATCAAAACTATTCGTTCCGATAATGGACTAGAATTCATTTTACATGATTTTTATGCTTCAAAGGGCATTATTTATCAACGTAGTTGTGTTAAAACTCCTTTACAAAATGAAAGGGTAGAATACAAGCATCAACATATTTTGAATATAGCTCGTGCTTTTATGTTTCAATCTAATTTAACATCATCTTTTTTGTCTTATACTATTAAACATGTTGTTTATTTACTTAATAGAATTCCATCATCCGCAATTAATTTTAAAACACTATTTGAATTTTTATTTAAATCATCCACCAAATTATCATGACTTTAAAATTTTTGGATACTTATGTTTTGTTTCTACCCTAATGAGTAATGACAAACAGATCAAAATTTGATCAAAGAGCCAAAAAGGCTGTGTTCATTAATTTTCAACATGATTTTAAAGGATATATTGTTTATGTTTTAGAAGACAAAAGAATTGAGATTTCTAGAAATGTGATTTTTTATGAAATGATCTTGTCCTTAGTTACAAAAAATGTCCAATTCCATACACTCAGTCGAACATTGCCAAACACGCCTTCTAAAAAACAAGATTCAATTAGTCTTCCAGTTGGACCCTCACCCATATCCATTGACCCACTTCCATCAAATTATTTCTCTTCTCCAACAACCCCTCTTTCTTCCTCACCGAATTTAATTCAAGTCATACAACTTCTCCTCTTTCCGCAATAGACACTAACCCACTATCACCTCCCTCGTCACCTGAGCAACCCCATCTTTGTTATTTCGACCGATCTCACCGACCTCCAGCATATCTCTCTGATTACTTCTATAATTCTCCTCTCACCTCCACAAATCTCCTTCACTTAGAGTGTCGTTATCCTTTATCTTCAGTTATGTCTTTTTCTTCTCTTTCATCTTCTCATAATAAGTTTCTTTTATCTCTACATTCTGATGTTGAGTCAAAGTCTTTTAAGGACGTCAATCAACACTCTAATAGGCGTAGTGCTATGAAAGATTAGTTGGATGCTCTTGAGTTGAACAAAACTTGGCGTCTAGTTGATTGTCCTGCAGGTGTTAAGTCGGTTAGCTGTAAATTGGTCTATCACATTAAACGCAAACTTGATGGTTCAATTGATCGATATAAAGCACGTCTTGTGGCTAAATGGTTCACTCAGACCGAAGGTGTCGATTTCTTGAAAATCTTCTCCCCTGTTGTCAAGCATGCTACCATCAGATTAGTTCTGGCATTGATCTCTATGAAGCATTGACCCATATATCAGTTGGATGTCAATAACGCTTTCTTATATGGAGATCTTTTTGAGAATGTTTATATGACTTTGCCACCCAGGTTTACATCTCCTCAACCGAATTAATGCTGAAAGCTGCTGAAGTCACTGTGTGGTTTACGACAATCTAGTCGTATGTGGTATGACAAACTTTTTCATGGATATTAGCAGACCTTATCTGATTATAGTCTATTTGTTAAATTTACTGGTACTCAAATATCTATCCTTATAGTCTTTGTTGGCGATATTATTCTCACTGGTAATTCCATTTCTGAACTTGCTATCTATTTTGCATTAACACTTTCGAATTAAAGACTTGGATCCATTAAAAATTTTTTGGGTATTGAGGTTGTTCAATCAGCGAAGGAAATTTGCTTATCTTAGATAAAATATTGTCTTGATTTTTTGGAGGATTTTAGTTTATTAGGTGCGAAACATGCCTATGTTCCAATGGATAGTACCACACGACTATATTAAGACAAAAGTTCCTTGCTATCTGACCATTTTGCATATCGCCATTTGGTTGGACGTCTTATTTATCTCACTACTACTCTACCACACATCATGTATGTCACTCAATAATTAAGTCAATTTATGGCATCTCCTACTAAATCTCACCTTCAAGTTACTAAGCATGTGTTACGATATCTAAAAATTAGCCCCGACAAAGGACTTTTTTCTGAGAGAATCAGAAATTCAGCTTCTCGATTTTAGTGACTCTGATGGGTCGGGTGTTCCGACACTCGGCGATTTTTAATAGACTATTGTTTCTTCTTAGGCAGTTCTTTAGTCTCTTAGAAGACTAAGAAATAAACCACTGTTGCCTGCTCATCCACTTAAGCAGAACATCGTGCACTTGGTAACACAACTTGTAAACTTCAATAGATACTAAATGTGTTATAATTTTTACGCATTTCTCCTATCCGTCCACCATTTTTATATTGTGATAAATAGAGTGCTCTTTATATTGCTGCTAAATCAATTTTTCATAAACGAATCAAACATTTAGAGGTTGGTTCGACAAAAAGCTCAAGACGGAGTGATAAAACTTCTCCCTATTCCTTTTTATGGGCAGCTAGCTGACATCTTCATCGAGTATTTGTCTTCTTAACACTTCTATCTTAATCTCAATAAACTTAGTGTTTTTGACATTTTTCATCCTCCACCCCCTTACAGGAGCGTATTAAACTATTCTTCCACCTTTAACCCATGACAATAATAAAAAAATTTCACAGCTCACAAATGTACCGCAGATTAATATCACTTAAGTACGAATAGATAGATCATTTAATATTTTCCGAGTTAATTAAAGTGGCTAATGTAACAATATATAATTAAACAATAATATAAAATAATCTTTACTATGATTTTATTTAAATTAAATCTTAAGAATAAAAGATGATTACTAATATAAAAATATTTTATATAAAAATAATAATTAAGATATTAATAAACGTTATATTAAATATATCAAATTATAACAAATTTTAATCATTATTTTCACACAAAAATATTTTTATGGGAGTATTTATTACATTAGAATTTTCCTATCCCTTAGACGAGAGAGTTGCTCTAAACCCCCAAAAAAGGGGAAAAAAAAAAAGAAAAAGAAAAGAGGGAGAGTCCGAAGTGAAGAAGAAAGATAGGGCATGAAGGTGTTGAAGAATGATGCCTCAGCAGCCTCATATAAAAACCCCAAACCCAAACCTTTCTAACTTTCGCTTCTCCTCTCCCAAGTCGGCTTCTTCCTTCTGATTCGCGATTCCTCCTTCTTTTCTTCTTTCCAGGTATACTCTTCTTCATTGCGCACACCTATGCTTTTCAATTTTCCCCCAATC
>NC_029775.3:2733997-2755324 GCF_000817695.3 Arachis duranensis | reverse complement strand
TCCTGCAATGTTTTAGTTCACGCGTCTAAGTATCTGACCTCTGTTTTCATATAATCGAAAACCCTTGTCGCTTTAGTCACAGCTACCAGCTCTGTTTGTTCGCTTGTGGCTTTTGGTTTTGTGTTGCCTGATTTTACTGCTGACATGATTTGATTGCTAATTTTGTGCTATTTTGTTATTTTCAGCATTTATTTTGATTACATGTAAAATAAAGTAACGGTTTTGCTGTTTGATGTTTTACGTTGATGGTGTTTATTCTTATATTGGGGATGTGCAGGTTGAGTTGTTTAGAAGTTCAATTTGAGGGCAGTTTGTTGAATTGAAGGTTGATTTTCTGGCAGCCGCTAAAATGGCTGTGCATTCGGAATATCGTCTTATTGGTTACTCAGAAGAGATTGTAGATGGGCAGCCTATTTTTGTTTCTTCAAACTGTCTTCCTATCAAGGCTGTGAAGTATGAACCAGCTGGCCATGCCTTCCATTCTGCCGCACTCAAACTTCTCGGTGTTAGGGAGAATAACGAAGATCCTGATTCTAAAAAGGTTGTTGACGATAAGGAACCGACATCTCTCCCGTCCGATTCCTACAGCAGCAAGAGCAAAAAGAAAGCTGGAGACAAGCAGCAAGATCACTATGCATTGTTGGGCCTGAGTCATCTAAGATATCTTGCCTCGGAGGATCAAATTCGTAAGAGCTACCGTGAAACTGCCTTGAGGTTTCATCCCGACAAACAGGCTGCTCTGCTTCTTGCTGAGGAAACTGAAACCGCAAAGCAGGCAAAGAAAGATGAAATAGAAAGCCACTTTAAGGCCATCCAGGAGGCGTATGAGGTCTTGATTGATCCAGTGAAAAGAAGAATTTATGATTCGACAGATGAGTTTGATGATGAGATTCCAACTGATTGTGCTCCGCAGGACTTCTTCAAAGTGTTTGGTCCTGCATTTATGAGGAATGGTCGGTGGTCAGTCAGTCAACCAATTCCATCACTAGGCGATGATAATACTCCACTAAAAGAAGTTGATGATTTCTACAATTTTTGGTACTCCTTTAAAAGTTGGAGGGAGTTTCCCCATGCTGATGAGTTTGATCTTGAGCAAGCTGAATCTCGTGACCATAAGAGATGGATGGAAAGGCAGAATGCAAAACTTTCAGAGAAAGCTAGGAAGGAAGAGTATGCTCGGATACGTTCCCTTGTTGATAATGCTTATAAGAGAGACCCAAGAATATTGAGAAGAAAAGAAGAGGAGAAAGCTGAGAAGCAAAGGAAAAAAGAGGCTAAAATCATGGCAAAGAGGATGCAGGAAGAAGAAGCAGCCAGAATTGCAGAAGAGGAGAAGCGGCGAAAGGAGGAGGAAGAGAAACGAGCTGCAGAAGTTGCTTCACAGCAGAAGAAGGTGAAGGAGAAAGAGAAAAAGCTCTTGCGGAAGGAGAGAACACGGCTGCGGAATCTCTCTGGACCTATATTGTCACAACAGTTACTTGGTATTTCTGACGACGATGTTGAGAAGCTTTGCATGTCATTTGATATTGAGAAGCTAAGGGGTTTGTGTGAGAAAATGGAGGGAAAACAGGTAGTGGACCAGGCAGAAGTTCTAAGAGATGCACTGAGTTGCAAGAAAGATGAGACAGATAAGAAAGAAGAGAGAAGTATCCAACAAAATGGTGCCGTGAAGGTTAATGGCAGTGTTTCTTTAAGCAACATTGAGAAGAAGGAGAAACCTTGGAGTAAAGAAGAGATTGATCTATTGAGGAAAGGAATGCAGAAATATCCCAAAGGAACTTCAAGGAGATGGGAGGTTATTTCCGAATACATTGGTACTGGAAGATCAGTGGACGAAATAATGAAGGCAACAAAAACAGTTCTCCTCCAGAAGCCAGATTCAGCCAAAGCTTTTGATGCTTTCCTTGAGAAAAGGAAACCTGCAGCACAATCAATTGCATCTCCACTGTCAACCAGAGAAGAATTAGAAGGGGTATCAATTCCTGCAAAGCCTGAAAATAGTGCTGCTGCAACAACAAATAACTCAGAAGACTCTAATAGCAACCAGACATCTGGTTCTGCTCCTTCTCCTGCTGCTGCAAATGGAGTTTCCTCTAGTTCAGAACAAGACGTGTGGTCTGCAGTACAGGAACGAGCACTGGTTCAAGCTCTAAAAGCCTTCCCAAAGGAAACTAACCAGCGATGGGAACGAGTCGCAACAGCTGTCCCTGGGAAGACTGTGAATCAGTGCAAGAAAAAATTCGCATTGATGAAGGAGAGTTTCAGGAGCAAGAAAAGTGCGGTTTAATCTGCTGGTTTGGAACTGAATCATGGAAGCACTGTCAGGCTTAGATCTTATGATACATAGGCATTGTCCCACCAGACATGAGGTAATATTTGATTCCTGTATGCAGAGCTTCTTCCTGCTACTGCTGCTTTAGATTTTACATATTAAATTTTTGAGGAGCTTTACTTCTCCAACTGTAGGTTAGTTTCAAATTTCATCATATCCATAGCTGTTTCAGTCTGATGGATAGTTAGTTTGATGTCTTATTTTATGATGTTTTCTGAATATTAGGCTGTGCCCTGATACCTTAGTCCGACCTTGGAATACATTTACATGTATTGATTATGGGAGAGCAAAATATCATTTGTAGACTAAACCGATTATGGCCATAGCACATTGATATTTTGATTTTTGACAATTTGAAGAACCGATATTTTATTATACAATAGGATATATCATATTCATATATGTGTAGCATTATTTGGTTTGAAAGAGACTTTACCTCGCGCGGTATATGGACTTGGAAACAGGGTTCTTATTATTTATCTTA
The DNA here is from genome assembly GCF_000817695.3 of Arachis duranensis. Lineage (NCBI taxonomy): Eukaryota > Viridiplantae > Streptophyta > Magnoliopsida > Fabales > Fabaceae > Arachis > Arachis duranensis. The sequence goes on along the minus strand of NC_029775.3, from coordinate 2,752,508 downwards.
GTTCTTCATTCGATATTGTCAAAAGCAACAGGATGATGATAACTACCCAGTTCTCTTTTGTTGAATAAAGCTTGGCCATTATTTCACTCAAATTTTTTGAGATCATTTCGGTGCAATTGAGTTCATCATGTTCTCATGGTATGGTTCGAGAGTCGCTTATTATGAAAAACGAAAATGTAGGTGCAACTGAATAAAGCACTCCCTCCCCCCCTTTTTTTTTTTGGTGACACTACACCCTCCCTTTTCTAAATTAATTGTCTGTTTGTACAAATTCATACGTTAAATGATTAATATATAGAATATAGACACATGAAGGAGTAACGTAAATGTCTTTTTCTTAAAAAAAGAAACTGTAGGAAGATGCGATGATATGAAATTAGTAAATTACTATTCAGCTTAATGTTGGCTTCAAAGAACCTTGAATCTGTCGAAATGCTGTCTTAACTCTTCTCTTGAGGCCCTTCAGTTTTAACTCTCAACTTGCTCATTCTCTTTCTCGAGTTCTGCCACATTCCCCTAAGTTTTTCCAATCATTACATCTTCAGAGAGAAACGACGAGTGCATTGATGACCTATCTGCTTTCTTCTCATTCTTTTCCTCAATTTTTTTGGCATCTGATTCAGCCATTATATTTGGGGCGTGAAGACTGATGTTTAAAATTAGAGCAATAACCGAGTCTGATACAATATAAAAGACGCGATATACTCATGCTACACTGTCAGTTGTTCGTTCGCTTAAAATGTAAAGCTCAAAATGAAAAAAAGCGACCACAGTGGGAGTCGAACCCACGACCTTCTGATCCGAAGTCAGACGCGCTAATCCACTGCGCTATGCGGTCTTTTGCGATAAGTCTTGCCTAGAAAATATACAATTCATTTTGTCCGGTTCAGTCATATTATCTTTTATTGATACTAATACAAGTAGTTAAATACTATTTTGACCGAAGTTTATAAGAATAATATTAATACGCTTTTCCTAATTTCTTGTATTGTTTGTTATATGACTCCATGAAAAAATGATTGATCACAATACACTAATGTCATTTACAATTTTTACCTTTGTCTCTGAATTCTAATGAAGGGTTGTTACTTGTTCGAGGGAAGACAACAACAATAATATACACTAAACATCACTTGGCTGTCAGATGCTAATTGATATCTCTATCATTCCGTTCATCGGATTTGTTCTGATAGTCAAAATCCATTGGTCCAAAAATAGAGAGAAAATTGAAAACACCAATGATATTTCAGAATTTTATCAAATACAGGAATTTACATAGCAGAAGGATATTTTCAGAATCATTCCATAATGTTTCACATACAATCATATTTTAGGAATACAAATTGGGTTGGGAGTTTTGTGTATGATATCATGTCATGTGGTTAGTGCATCGGGAAGCGAATTGGGTGATCCAAGAACTTTACCACCAACATCAGGAAAGTACTCATGATCTGGCAGCGGGCTCACTTTTCCATCAGAGCCTACCATAATCGGGTACTGCATCAAATGTCCCCTCAGCTCCTTCCCTTCCTCTGATACATATGCATCCCAGTTTTGTTTGGCTATATAGTTCACATACCTAACACATTCTAGGCTCTTTGGTTCTTCATATATTTCCTTAAGGCTACCAAGGTGCTCAGCCCACAGTGACATTCTGTAACCATACACCTGCATCAAACCAGCACCACCTTAATTTGTTGGAAATGAATAACTATACAACCTGCTTCATTTTCCTATGTTCATGTTCACCTAATCTGAAACATAGTTATGCAGTCATACTTTAAATAAACTACAAAGTGTTGGGGTGGCATTGTCACCTGGCCATGTGGATGAGAATTCTTCTCTTTCCATGTGTATTTTGGCTGATAAGCACCCATAGCTATTTCTGTGTCCCTTGAACCATCCATGGATCTCTGATTAATATTTGCAGATCCCATGATAACATACTCGTCATCAACTATCATTCCTTTGGCATGAACATAAATCATAAAACGTCTTGATTTTTTGGATGAATTCTGATTAAGAAAAGGGGTAAAAGAATATAAGCCTCCAAATAGAATTCAGGGTTCACACTTGCATGCAGTGCAATGCAATGCAGACATTTGGCTACAAGTATAGAAGGAGATTAGCTCAGTATACCAAACCACGATTTTCGGATGTCTGAGTTGGCAATGGAATATCTGAAGACAAAGGTTCACGCTTTCCAAGACAGTAAAAATTGAGGTAATCTTGAGGATGATAGTGATGAGAAAGACCTGCTTTTTTAAGAGCATCAGCAACAATCTTGTACATCATAGACATTGTCTGTCCCTGTAGTCATTCAAATTGCTGATGATAAATTTTTACTGGCATGTATTAACTTATCAAATTCTTTGGAATATCACATCACAAATCCATTTTTCCACGTATTTATTTTTGACTTGTGAGTTCCTTTCCTCCAATCATTTTAGGATGAAAAAAAGGGACTAAAAAACGAAACATATTTATTCTTTTAAGAGTTATGAAAAGGTCACCAAAATAAGATGAGAATTTGGCCCAACGTTTCAAATCTATGTAACCTTGGCACAAGTTTGATATACTAGAACGCTAAGTTACTAGATTAGAAAAGGAACAACGACTAGAAATTGGTCTGACCTGCCAGAACAGAATTTCTTGAATAGCAACACTACCAGGAACTCCCTCTGGCCACATTGGTATAACTATATACGCAGAAAAACGTTCGTTGGCGATGATCTTGCTGGCAATTTTTAAGGCCAATTCCATGGGAATCAAGTGATTTGCACCTTTTAAAGATAATAAATCATTAAAAAAAAAAGCTCATCTTCACACCTTGTGTCCTTTGTATCATTGTTATAACATCATTACTTTTTCATTATAAGTATACCAAATTAGATATTAAAATTAAGTTCTACGGGGCACATCTGAAATATTTTGACAACATCTGAAATTAATTTGCATGGAGTTGTAGAAGAGCATAGAAAGAAACATATGATAGAACAACATCAATAAGCCCAATTTCATATATTACAAAGATAACGATATTGGAAACTATATTTTATATACCTGCACCTTTGTGTGAATGCCAATTATACGAGGACCCCAGGAAATACTGATTCTCAATGTAGATGAAGTGTTCTGCTGATCTTATTGCTTTTACATAAGCAGCATGAATGCTTTTATCTACTTTCAAATTTTTTCCACAGAAAAGGTTCTGAAAAACGAGGGGGTGGGGGCTCAAGATTAGTTTAGTAAAGGCCAAGAATCTATGAAAGAATTGGTTCGATATGGCATGCAAACTTTAGAGGAAACTGCGGTTTACATGCCATATCAGTAGAGTACAGTTCAAGTAGGCATCACGTACAAAATTGTCCTCACCTGAGCCTTTGCTTGCTCAACACTCTTTGGGAAACCCATGACGGATCCTGAATCTATGGACCGAAATACCTGTATTTAATGTTTCTTCATAACATATATTCGATTTTACAAAGAAGGATTGCATATGTTAATCAACTTTTTATCAATATATTTCCTGCATACCTGCACATTCCAACTCTCAGGATCATGTTCATCGGTTACATAGACAGCTTTCTCACCATCAGGACTCGAAGATGGAGTGAGCATCCAAGAAAGGCGTTCTAGGCTTAGTAAAGCATCCTCATGCCACTTTGTCACCTTTTTTAGCCGAAAATCACGCCATTTTTTTGCTTTTCTCCATCTTTGTTCAAAATTGATCAATATATCATATGCAGCTGGACCCTCGACTTTGCAATGCAAGTCGTGCCATGGCAACCTTGGCCCACGCGAATTCGACTGCACATAATTTCAACATTTTACTTTAGAAAATTGCCATGCAACATTATTTATTACTTCTTCTCTTGGTGCTGCCCTGCACATTTAATTTCCTTTTTTGTCTAATAAAGAGTAAAGAAAATCATCACAGCATGAGGTACAAATGCATGGAAGAACGTTGTTATCACTTATCAATGGCTAAAGTATTGAAGGAACATATGAGCGTATTTATATAATTATATCTGATGAAAACCACCTCAAAATATATACATAAGGATTACATGACTAAAAAGATTAAGTTAAATACATACTTTTAGGTTACTTAAACTGGTTAAATCTACATTTATTTCTAAGGGAAATCTTTTAATATTCCTCTCAGTCCGCTTCATTAGTTTAGTTCCAGCTCCCAGTTTTCCACTCTTATTTAAGCTAATTCTTCATCTCCTGCTGGCTGGGTTCCTAGTTTATTCAGTATCTTAATCACAATGCGATTATTAACATGTAAAGAGTATGTTAGTTTCACAACAATTATTTACCGGGAATGTAGGATTACGAAAATCATTGTGAAAGACAGTATCTAGATCATCGAAAAGCCGATGCTCAGGAGTATCATATCTCCCATCACAGAGATCCAAGCCACCAATAAAAGCAGTTATTTTCCGATTATTCCCAGAAGCTTGAGTGTCTACCAGCACACACTTCTGATGGTGAGAAAAAAGGGTTCCCACAACCTGGAAAAAATCCAACCCATTGGAAGTATTGTCACTGATGAAACAGAAGTGTGTTCGGTGATGTTGCAGTGAAACTAAATAGTTTTATCCTACATAATAATATTAGATTCAGGTGCAGGAATTCCATGCCTGTTGCTTGAAAACACTGAGCTTACTGCTTGCATAACGTGGAGCTAGCACACAATGCACAGTGGAGTTCTTAAAATACTTTCTAGTTTGTTCATCGTGAGTTTGCATGACACCATCCTGCAACCATGCAGATCAGTAATTAGAATGTTACACCAATCTCTCTGGAGCATACATGCAACAATATGTCTATAATAATCCATAGCAATTACATCCGTTACAAGTAATGTCTTATGAACATTAAAAGCCTAGCTTCTCGTTACTAAAGGGTGCTGCAATAGTCCAAAACAACCTCCTGAGTTTTCACTTAATCAGACATTTTCCCTTCTAATACCTTGTGGAATTTTAGATCACTGATTCAATGTAGAAAACATGTATGAATAAAATAATAAATACAAGTCCCATAAGTTGAGAAAATCAATATAAACCTCTGCGTAGAAATCATGTTTAACTTCTTCATCAAGGTAATAAGAATTACAGTTTTCAAAAGAAATTTGTCATGAGAGGTTTTGTCATCCCAAATGAGCATGACCACGCGGACCCCTTCTTGCGACTTGTATTTCAGTAACTCTCCAAGTGAAAGCTCTGCCTGAGAAGGCAGGGGCTTTGATGGCTCCCTGATAAGCTTCACTGGGTGGTAAACCGACCACCCTATAATATATATGAGGTTGTGAGCTTCCAAAATGGCTTGGCAAATCTCTTCCCAACACTTGCCATGCTGAAAGACCTTCCCATCCTCAAGTGGAATCTCAGGCAGCTTACCATCCGGTACATGTGCATCTTGATAAAGGGTGACAGACCCTCCTTTTCGGAGAGGAAAATAGGTATCAGGAACCCCAAGAGAACCTGTCTCTTCTGCCCCAACTGGCCTAAATTGGATAGACAGATGCAGCTCAGGATAGGGTTTCAAGCAGTTTCCACTCTGGCCAACGATTGGAAACCAATCGTCGATGATGCCTCCGGACAAAATCTTGTTAGCAGATATATCCACTACTCCAATGAGCTCAGCACCAAGAACATCATTGTCTTTGACATGGAACTCCAATTTCTGAGCAGGGTGAGCAACCGGAATTAAGAAATGCTCGTCCCACAAAGGGTTTTCACAGTTAGGAATGATCCTAGTTTGAGCAATGGTAGCCCCCGAGAGGCACACGGACACATAGGGGTCGCTGGTAATCATTTTGTGTCTCCCTGACTGTGTCTTGAGCCCTTTCACGAAGGGAGGGGAACAGCTGTTGCCCATGGTAATGCATTTTCGCATAGTCTCCGTGGAAAGATCCAAATTCGGGAGAGCTTTTGCCTCAAGAATCCAGAGATCCAAGTCGCCATGTAAGAAAACTGCTTCTGAAGCTGCATTATCCATCATTAAGAGATCAGATTCTCTAATAATTCTGAATCGATTCTCCATAAGCTGATGCAGACGCAAAGCAACAAACAGTTCCCAATCAAACCTGGTCACTGCAATAACGTATTCATCAAATTCGTATCGTAAATATGACAACCGAGTAGCGAAGAGTAAGATTATTATAAGCATAAACATTGAAAGAGATAAGATCGAAATCAAATACAAGAATCACCTCTTTATGAATGAGAACCGAATGAGGATTACATGGCGGTAGGAGGTGGATCAGGAGCGGAAAGAGAAGAAGAACCACAACGGAGAGAAAGCGCATTGCATTGCATTACGTTTGCAATTGCATTGCTCACCCGAAAATGGCGGGAAATCCGATGAGTTTTGATTGATAAATGAGTTTTGATTGGTGCAAATGATTTCGTATTATATTTATTCTCTTACACATTGTAAGTAAACTTAACAGAAATTGATCATCTTTCAAATTTATTATATTGCCTTAAGCCTATTTAAATTTATAATTTATTATACTTCAATACCTTGTTTCTCAAGAAAATCCAAGTATGAGTAAATTTAATTTTATACCACCTGCTTTGTGTAATTGTTTCCACGTAGGTCCTTCTAATTATTTTTATTAGTACTAGTTAAGATAAACGTTAAATTGTTGTATACTTATTACTCATGTTAAAATATTCTATACAGTATTCCCCGCTTCGCAATCACATTACCTTTTGACATCTACTTCATTTAAGGGGTTAATATGAAACTGAGATTAAATAAAAGTTAAACACCAAGAATATTGTTTTGATAATTTCACACTTGTTCTCCTTGAATAAAATTCTAATCTGATGATCCATTGATCATTTTTGCATTCCTCTGTTTGGTTATGAGTGTATGACTTGTGCCATTATATACATGTACAAACTTTTGTGCAAAACATTGAAAATCGACCACAATATAGTTAGATAACTATTTAAATTAGCTCTGGAAGCTCGATTTATGCGTAACTCCTATAAAGATAATTATAACTTCCATTACTCTGTTCATCAAAGCAAGGGGATAGATAGAAGATGAACAAGAGAAAGAAAACCACACATGGAATTCAGTTCAACCATGCTCATAAGACCAGCCACTACAAGTTCTATATGCCACATTCAATTGTCACTAAAACAGAGATCATAACGTAGACAAAGATATACATTGACAGATCAAAAATATTAAATTGTCCACCACAATGGCAGCGACATTCAATCAGCTAAGAGTGCATCTGGTAACTTCAACATAATCCGCCACCATGTCTGAGATTTCTATTAGTATCTTCCCTGCAGGGAGACAAAAAATAATAATAAATGTAATCTCTTCATGAATTGCTTGGCTTGCCAATCAAATTTTCAAAGAATAAAATATATCAAACTAAATGTTCTAAAAAAAGGAAAAGCATTAGCTATTCTAAAACCGTTCAATATAGTAACTACTCCAATCCAGAAACAGGAACTTTAGTACTTTACTATATCCTCCTTTATTTTGTTCTACCATACCTCTCCAGTAAAATTGTCATGGCCAGGGGTTGGATTTCTTTGTTGGGACCCAGCCTGTTCTTTGGGAGGATAGTTACCCTGCTCAAAATTTTCAAATTCCTGCATGTAGCTTGGCTTGAAATCCTTCATGTTCATGTATGATGGGGTAAAAGTATCATTACGTAGGGCCGAATCACGAGGCACCGGGTCTCTTCTTTCTCCTTGTCCTGGTGGTCCAAAGTTTTGCTGTGGCACATAATTTCTACCATCTCCTTGTCCTGGTGATCCATAGCTCTGCTGCTGCGGATATTGTGGCGATGCAGGGCCATATCTTTGCTGTGAAGCAGAACCATAGGTTTGTTGCTGTGGATGATTTTGTGGTGCTTGACCAAAATTCTGTTGGGGAGGATAACTCTCTGGTGATTGGCCATAATTCTTTTGGGAAGGGTAGTTCTGCGGAGCTTGGCTGTAGTTCTGTTGGGGAGCATAGTTCTGTGATGGTTGACCATAATTCTGCTGCGGAGGATAGTTCTGTGGTGGTTGACCAGAATTCCGTTGGGGTGGATAGTTCTGTGACGCTTGACCATAGTTCTGTTGGGGTGGATAATTCTGTGACGCTTGACCATAGTTCTGTTGGGGTGGATAACTCTGTGAAGGGCCATAGTTCCTTCCATCCCCTTGCATAGGCCCCCTATTATTGTAGGAGGGATTTCCCTGACGGTTTGACATTTGATTATCTTGGCGAGGACGTCTTCCTGTGTTTCTTCCATATTGTATCGGTGGAGGCCTAGGGATAATTGTTCCATTGATGTACTTATCTCCTATTTATCATGAAATCACACAACAAAAGTTACAGAAATCTTGTTACACACAGAAAGGCATCAATATATCGAAATGATCATAAAATGATGCTACTAAGTCAAAATGGTAAAAATCAGCTTATTTTGCCATAAGTAAAACCATCACTAGGTTGGTTCAAGTAGTTTGAAATTTATTCCCTAGAGGTTTGTGGAACTTAAAAAATTCTAATTCATCAGAGAAAAACCAGAGCCCGAGTAAATTGTTGCTAAGAAGAAATGATACCTCCATATTCCTTGTTCACAGGATCAATATAGGAATCTGGGAGCACAAAGATGACTCCAGGAAGATCTGTTACAACAACAAAAAATTGAGATATCATGTTACTATTTTATTTCTAAGTATAATTGAAATTTGGAGTAAGAAGCAAATACTTTCAAATTTCTTGGATTCTTCTTCAGACATAACAGCTTGAAAGCCAGTGTAGGTAGTGGTACTGCAGGCGTAGATTTTCTGCTTTGCCTCCTCCACACTAAGCCAAAAAGCACAAATTTAAGAACCACAGAAACGCAACAATCTCGCAGAGAGAGAGAGAGAGAGAGAGAGAGAGAGAGAGAGAGAACCTGATGCCGAGACCCTTGGCACAAGTCTCCTCGTAGGTGCGAACCATTTCTTCGGGGGAGGGTTTGTTGTCTTTGGGGAAGTCCATGACGAAGAGCCAGTGGTGGTAGTCGCAGCCCTCGAACAGTATATCGTCGGGGCCAATCTCGTCGGGGATGTTAGACACCGATGATGATCGGTTCGACCAAAGCGATATGGACGACGACCTGAATGAACGGGACAGCCAAGGTGCTGGTGCTGGTGGAGCTGAGGGAAGGGCGCGGCGAACGGCGAGGGAAATTGGTGGCGCAGAGGAGGCGGCTGAGGAGGAGAAGGAGCGGTGGAGGGAGGAGATAGCCCTGAGGGTGCGACGGAGGCGAATCGAATTGGAGGCGGCCATGGAGGTGATTGAGTGGTAGGGTTTTAGGAAATGGAACGAGAGTGAAATGAGAGAGAAAAGTGCGAGTGAGGGTTTAACCAATTTGTGTGTGTACTCTGTTTAGCGGTAAATAAATACCTAGCTCCGCCTTGGACCTGATCTCTATCTAAATTAATGAGTAACAAAAATTTGCACTTTAAACAATTATCATATACTTATATATAAATATATATAATTTAATTTATTTTTAGTATATGTTTTATATTTTAATGAATAGTTAATTTGATCATTTTTATTTGTACGTAATGTAGTTATATGAATAAATTAGGGGTGCACAGACCCGGTCCGGTTCGAAGGTTCGGTTCGGTCTCGAACACTTTAGAAACTAATTTGGAGTGATTTCATCGGGTTTAGGGTCGGGTACGGGTCTTAAAAATAGACCGATCATTATTTCGGGTCGGGTCCGGGCCATAGCTCGGGTCACCCGAAGTCGGTCCGATGGCCCGGTCATCATACACAATTAATATTTTGTATTATTAGTGATGGATTATGATTATTCTTACGTGGAATTTAAGTATTGTAAACCTTAATATTTTGTGTTATTAGTCATTATAAGACTATAAGTTAATGTTTTATGTTTAGAATGCATAAGATTTTAGACTAATACATAAGATTGTGTTATTTGTATTAATTTAAATATTTGGTATTATTAGACAATATTAGTATTGATTGTGGTTATGCTTTAATTTTGAAGAATGGTTAGTTCTTGTTATATTTTTCTAAGTGAATTTTACCATGTTAACTAATGGTTGGAGCCTTGGAAATTTGGATATTTTTACATGCTAGTTTACAAGAAGGTATCAACGTAATGTAATGTTAACGGTCCGGTTTTCACCCGGTATAATTGTAGCCCAAAAGTGTATTGGTTTCATCGGGTCTAGGGCCGGATTCGGGTCTAATAAATAGACCCGGTGTATATTTCGGATCGGGTCTGGGTCACATCAAATCCGACTTCACCCGACCCATGTGCACCCCTAGAATAAATATTTAAATTAGTTTTTTTATCATTTTTATTTATTAGAAGTCTTTGAAAATTGTTTGGTAAAACAAATTGATCTCTTTATTATTTTTTATCAATTTTTTAATACATGTTAAATAAATAAAACTAAATAAAATGTTGAGTAGTTTTCTTTTTGAATGACAGAGAAACTAATATATTTCATATAAATAATTTAAGGAATTTGAATAAGGCTTAGTATGAGTAAATAATTTAATTAAACTCTTTTTAAAAAAATAGTTTAAATAATAAATAATTATATTAAAAATAGTTTATAAATAAGTTATTTTGTATTTGGGTTTTTAGTTCTAAAAATACTTATTTTATAAAAATGAAATAAAAAATAGTAGTATTATGAGAAATTTTTTTTTTTACTTTTCTATAAATTTTTAAATAACTTCTTACAAAACTACAATTTAATTTTATAAATTATATCAGATATTAATATTATTATTTTTTATAAATAAAAAAATTCAAAAAAATTATTTTGAAACTTGCCAAATGAACCTAAAAGTTGGTTAAAAAAATGAAGTGTTGGATATAAAATTTGTTGAGAAGTAGTATTTTAAGTTTAAACTTAGAAATATAATTTAAAGTTTAAATGAGTATCTCCTACATGTACGTATACAATACAATAAGATACGTACTTTTGGAGTAATGGTGCTTCTTAGTTCTTACTTCTTACACGACTCTCATGGCTAGAACTAGAAGCCTAGAACTCTAGAAGCAGAATCAGAAGGAATAATTTTGTAAACCCTGCTTACTTTTCCTTCACAGTGATTCTGGCAATAAAGGTTATAAAAGTACACGTATTTTGATCTTGATAGCCTTTCCAGACAAATATCAAATAAGGTGCACTGGGACCCACTAAAAATTTGTTAACAACTAACCCGCGAGAGAGGCAGAGGAAGACCCTCCCATGTGCATGGTTTGGAAACATTTCCCAATGCATGATGGTTGAGGGAAGGTTTGATTTGATTACAATAAACAAATGAATTGAAAGCTCAGTATGATGTGCACAGTAGCAATTAGGCACTGTCCACATGCACCCCCTACTCATAATAATTAATTAAATAATAATTAAGCTGCTAATGCCGAGGGATTATTAGATGCTTCTCCACTTTCCATTTTGAGTTTTCCTGGATCCTTCTTCCTTCACTCGCCACTCGCTCACTGCTATATTCAATCCATGTTGTTGATGTGAGTAGTTAGAGTTTGTAATAATGGCGGAGGTGCTTCGACGAGGTCGCTCTCTGGCTGAGACGCCAACATATTCAGTTGCTTCCGTTATTACTGTTATGGTCTTCGTCTGCTTCGTCGTTGAGCGCTCCATCTACCGCTTTGGAAAGGTACTACAAATTTAGTTGCAGATTACGTGTTTGATATAAGTGATTCAGTTACAGTAATAAATGTTACTTCATATTGCATGATGTGCTGCGAAATAGATTATAGGCGGTTTCAGATCTTAGGGTTGGTGAAGTGTATAAATGGAAGGGTGATTAACACAAGTAATTTGTTGAATCTTGTGAACGTATGAAGCTTCTTTTTCTTGGCTGTGCAGTGGTTGAAGAAGACAAGAAGGAAGGCTCTCTTTGCATCACTGGAAAAGATTAAGGAAGGTAAAACAAGCACTTTAATAATAATCAATGATATGATACTACTGATTTTTTACGTGGTACTTGACTTGGATTGTTCCTTTCTGCTAGAGTTGATGCTACTTGGTCTTATCTCTTTGTTGTTGGCACAAAGTGCAAGATGGATCTCTGAAATATGTGTGAATTCATCACTGTTCAATAGCGAGTTTTATATTTGTTCTGAAAAAGACCTTGACGCGAACCAGAATGTCATGCCCGATGGTTCATCCTTTTCCCCTGATGAAACTGATATTCCAAAGGGACTAATTAGTGGTTCATTCAATCAATGCCCTGCCGTAAGAAGCTTTCAGTTATGAGTTAGAAATTACATTTATTAGTAAAAGATACTAATAAATGAATGAATGCAGGGGCACGAGCCATTTGTTTCATATGAGGGTCTTGAGCAGCTGCACCGGTTCTTGTTTGTTCTTGGGATCACTCATGTTCTATACAGTTGTCTGGCAGTCGGTTTGGCAATGAGCAAGGTTGGTCGGCGATAGACTTTTCCAGCTTATTATGGGATCACTTGCTTGTTTCAAGCACATGTTGTTGTCTTCTTTGCTTTGGCTCATGTTTGGTTGTCTGGTCCATATGTTTCTGGTTATGTGGGGCTGACATTGTTGCCTTTCGTGTACTATTGTTTGTTTTCCATTTCTTCCATGCTTCTTTAGATTTATAGTTGGCGCAGATGGGAAAATCAGACCACAGCTGCCGCGGACGGAAATCTGCAAGGTGCATAGCATACTATATAGCATAGAATGGTTTCACAAACCAAGACAGGAATTTTAATTTGTCAATGTAGTAACAAATGAAAATTTCTGTTGTAATAATCTAACTTTCAGACACTACCCAATCACATTTACATGTTAATTGTTGTACAGGAAAGAGAAACAAGGTGATGAGGCGGCAGATAACCTTTGTTTTTCATCATGCTTCACATCCATGGAGCAGGAATCCAATACTCATCTGGATGGTGATATATCATCAACACTTTATAGCTTCATATCCTTAATTTTTATTTGCAAGCTTACTTTTTCATCCTCGTGGCTGATAATTTGTGGTGTCAAATTGCAGCTTTGTTTCCTGCGCCAGTTTAGGAGTTCTATAAAAAAATCAGATTACCTTGCACTCCGTCTGGGTTTCATCACTGTAAGTTTTCTATTTATTGAGATAATCATTCATAATAGGAGATTCTTTCATCCATTGTTGTTCCTTGATCTGTCAATTCTGTTTTTTCAAATATGTTATTCAAAGTGGATTAAGCTGCTCTCTTGCAATCACTATAATTTTTAACATCATTAACATACTCTCCACCTTCCTCACTAGCTGATTCCATGTGATCCTAACCTGTTTTATAAATTTGCAGGAGCACAGATTGCCACTGTCATATAATTTTCATCAATATATGGTTCGAAGCATGGAAGATGAATTTCATGGCATTCTAGGCATAAGGTCTGAAATGGATTTTTTCCATTTAGATAATTAAAGTGTTGCTCGTAAACCAATGCAATAATTTTCAATAATTTTTTCCCTTAACTTCAGCTGGCCACTTTGGATTTATGCTATAATCTGCATCTTTGTGAACATCCATGGTAAGTTTTCCTTCTTCAGCGTTGGAGGTGTGTACATTGTTACTGTCTCTTATGAATTTCCTCACAAATTTCATTTCCTGAATTTGCAGGTCTGAATATATACTTCTGGCTGTCATTTATCCCTGCAATGGTATGTATACTATCTTCATAAAAATGAAACTGTCCTTTGAAAAAGTTATTCTTTTGTTCTTTCAATGTCTAATTTCTGTACTTGTAAAAGCTTGTGATGTTGATAGGCACAAAACTTCAACATGTAGTATCCACTTTAGCACTTGAAATTATGGAACAACAGGGTCCACTTGCTAGGACACAAGTAAAGCCACGTGATGATCTCTTCTGGTTTAAAAAGCCAGAAATACTCCTATGGCTGATTCAATTTGTGATATTTCAGGTAACTACTTCTACCACCAGAATTTGTAGTCCTGTCATTCTGCTTGGTTGTTTTCAGTTCTTATCTTAATTTTCTCTATTATTCATGCAGAATGCCTTTGAAATGGCAACATTTATTTGGTCATTGGTAAGATTCTTAGTTCTTGAAGAATATGCGTGCTGCTATGCCAGCAAGTGTATATATGTGTTCTATTATATGAGTCTGTCTACTCAAAACTTTTGCTAAGTTGAAAATTGTTCCCCCTGTATGTTTAGTGGGGACTAGAGCAAAAATCATGCTTTATGAAGAACCATTACATGATCATCATTCGTTTGGCATCGGGGTGAGCTTCATCACTCTTCCAAAAGTGCTATTTAGTTCTCCACTCTCAATATTCTACAATACTCAATCTTCGGGTCTCACAGTTTTCTTATTTCAAAATTTGCAGTGTTCTTGTTCAGTTCTGGTGTAGCTACATGACAGTGCCCCTGAATGTGATAGTTTCACAGGTCGGCTTAACATTAGCAGTGATTTCTAAACATTTCAACATCATCCATTCTGTCTCCCATCCCTCTCTCTTCTCTCCTGTAACTGAAATAATGTTTCTTCTATCCATATTTCCTAACATGTTCAAAATTGATGGATCACTATAGATGGGATCGCGGTGTAAGAAGGCACTAGTAACAGAGAGTGTTAGAGATTCATTGCACAGTTGGTGTAAAAGAGTAAAACAGAAATCGAAACATGATCACTCGCATCATACTGCAAGATCAGTCTGTTCCCTTGAATCAACAATTGATGAGAGGGATGAGATAACAGTAGTATCTGGTACTCTAACTAGAAGCTCTTCCTTAGACTTAGAGTCTTTGAATCAGATAACAGTAACTTCAGTAGACCAACTCAAATTTGAAGCTTCCAACAGCTCCAGAGACCAAGATTCAATGAAAGTGGCCGAGTATTTGTCCAAATCTGTACATATTGACTCGACACAACCGCCGGATAATGGCGAGGACCATGTTGGTGGCAGTGAAGACGTAGCAAAATCTGAGACTCTTTCTGATTTGTTTCAGAAAACATGACAAACTTATGGTTAATGTTCTTAGTTTCATTGCATAACCAGTTGAAACAAGGGAATATAGATGTACAAAGTCAGGCATAAAGGCTCTGAAAGATGGATATAGTACACTAGCTAGTCCAGTGTGAAGAGGCTTGTACAACAGATGCAACTAAATATCTTATCTAAGTTGTAAGCCTATCAAGTTATATATATAGGGTTAGTCTCAACGTAGCGTTGAAATTTTTGGACATAAAACATAGTTTAAATATTTAATAGAAGATCTTAAAAACAGAAATAAGTAAACATGTTGAACCCAATAAACTCTTATGTGAATCTAAACCAAGTTGTTTAGTAGCATATTTTTATCACAAACTTGGCATCCCTAATTCTCGTGGTTTGTGAATCTAATTCTTTCCACTCGAATCATCACCTAATAGCCAATTTGGAATCGTTGACAAATGACATGCACTATAGCATTAAGGTAGCGTTTGGTGGAGAGACAGAGACAGAAAGACTGAGACTGAGAGACAAAGATTGAGAGACAGAGATTGAAACAAATCTCAGTATTCTGTTTGGTACAAAATAGGAGACAGGACTTGAAATAAGAATGAAACTCTAATTTAATTTGCACAAAGGTAAAATTGGAATTAATTAATTGAAATGAAAGTATTTAAGGTATAAAATGTTATTAAAGTTTTAGTCTCCATCTCTAAAAATTTCAGTCTCCTGTGTCCCTACTTTTTGGAGGTACTGAAATACTGAAATTTTGGAGACAGAGACAGAAATTTTAATATCAGTCTCTGAACTAACAAACACAATACTGAATCTCAGTCTCTCAGTCTCTGTCTCAGTACCTGAAAACAAACGCTACCTAAGAGTTTGCTACTTTGCTATAATATACATGTATATCGAATAAGGATTCTTATAAACGACAAGTTCACTTGTTTGTTACTACAGAAGAAGGGTAAGTTACTTACTCATTGTCCTGAAAACACAAAACAATCATCATGCCCCCCGAAAAGGCATAATAAAATCTAAACACAAAAGACATGAGTAGAAAAACATGATATAAAATGGCAAGAAAACTATTAATATAATAATAAATAATAATTGTGGTTACAACATTTAACCAACGAGTTCTTCCTCCTTGTGGGTCTCAATGACAATATCTGACTGAGGGTAAGCAACGCAGGTGAGAACGAATCCACCGTCTATTTGTTCATCATCAAGGAAGCTTTGATCAGTCTGATCCACAGTGCCACTCACAACTTTGCCAGCACAAGAAGAGCAGGAACCAGCCCTGCACGAGTAGGGAAGCTCAAAGCCGAGCTCCTCGGCCTGGTCGAGAATGTAGACGTCATCGGGGCATTCAAATTCTTGTGGTCCCTCTGGGGTGATGAGCTTCACCTTGTATGCAGCCATGGCAGTTATACGGCCACCACGTCCACCTTTCACACCAAAAACAGCCTGGCCCACGTTGGGGAATGCCTTTAGGCTGGTGGTCACCGGTTGCCTCCGGATGAAGGAGGTGCTCACCATGGTGCCGGAGAGAGCTGGGGTGGTGGCCATGGTATTTTTGGTGAAAGTTGAAGACGGTAGGGAATAGAAACAGAGAAGGTGGCTTTTGTTGTTGACAACAGAGGTGAACTTGTGGAAATAGTGTCGATAAAACATGCAGGAACGTGCATGCAATCCTATCTGCCACGTGGCAGCATTTTATTTCTCAATCTATCTATCCCAGTTATCACCAGAGATTATTGGTTGGCTATTCTAGTTGGCACTATCCTATTCCTGCATTGCGTGGCTCTATTTTGGTAATTCGCTATGACCATACGATACCGAGGGTCCTTCTACTAAAATCGTTTTCAATGCACTCAGGATCGAGTAATGCCACAAATACAGTTTGCCTTTTAAAATAATACCTCCAAGCATGCAGGCTAACACACACAATGACACAAGTAATTGTGGGAAAAATTGTTCAATTTCATTTGATCCCTTGACACAAGTACAACCGCTGAATGTTTATCCTTATATTGCTGCATGTTAAGGTACCTAAGTATTCAAAAATAGGAGCAGAGAATGACAAAAACAGAGCTCGGTCAAGAAGGCCAGGCATGCAGAAGCACATTCGCATATATTCCTTTTCGTTAAAACCGTGTCTCGAGTTACATCCACAAATAAATATTTAAAGCCCATAAAAAATGGAATGAGATGAAGAAATGCATGTCAGCATTTAAAAATTTAAACAAGTAATGTGGCAGAAGCAGATAGGAAGGATAATCATATCTTTGGAACAAAATTCAGGAGCACAAAATTCATTTCCAATGACTTAACCCCCTCTACATACATTGTTTCCATAGCTAAACCGCGTGGGGAATTTAGACATCAGTATACCAATCGGGCACCTATTTATAAAGGGATGGAAAAGTAACCACAAGAGTCTCATATTTTGCTAGCTATCTAAATTATAAAAACAAATCTCTACATTCTAAAATCAAGGCTTCCAATTACTGACATGGGGAAAAAATTTTCGGGCCTTCCCTAATATAGAGAAAGAATACATCCTCATTCACAAAATCCCTGTGATTGTGATACTACCTGTAAACGTTGTTTGGTCCATACATACAACCAGAGGTTTCGGCTGCGAATTTATTGTCTCCTGCAAATATGTGGAAACTGCTCTGGTCTGAACTTTCAGAAAATCCTTAGTCACACTTGATGTTTCTATAGATCCTCCTCACAAACAAATTTGAACCAAGATAACCCACAGCTCCTGCCCAATTGAATGCAAATAATTATTTATTGTGAACTGAGGTATCCATTTTTAGAAGATAAAAGCACTTCCATCTTATTTCTTTCAGAAAATAGAAACATTCAGCACATTGTCAAGGTATCACATTTAAACTGTGCGGCCAATAGTCATGGATTCTAAATGGACACTAAAATTAAATTCAAGAACTTACCACAGAGAATTCCCAGTCCAAGACAAAACATCAAAGTGTATCCAAAATAGAAGCTCGTTTGGAAGAACCCTGACATCTTTGTCTTCACATAGTAGTAGTATACTGAGTACAAATACACATAAACAGCTGTTGAGGCAGCTGAAAAGAAAGAAGTCCATTGCCAGTGGTAGTTCTCGGCATTTAACAGAAAGTATGTCCCCACAATTGTCACACATACGGTCACAATGAGGAGAATCAGAAAAACTAGTAGCATGAAGCCATAGACATAGTACACCTGTTTTTCACAAAATGTAAGAAACAAAAAAGATTGTAAGATAAGACTGCATGAGTTGATTCAGCTTTCACAGGAATTAAAAGTTAACAGAAGTGTTTTCCTCAAGAAAAGTGTTGGTTCTATTCTGACAGAATAGGAAAACACTATCAAACTAATAAGGGAAACCCAGTGCAACTGTGGCTGATTCTACTTCTTTAATCTGTGACCTTGAGGTCATATAGAGACAATTTAATCATCGTTCGCAGATCATTCTATGAAACTAATACCACAGAA
>NC_029775.3:2726307-2733803 GCF_000817695.3 Arachis duranensis | reverse complement strand
ATTGAGAGAGAGAGAGAGAGAGAGAGAGAGAGAGAGAGAGAGAGAGAGAGAGAGTGTAATCTAAACAAATACAAGATAAAGCAACATCCAATGCAAATGTTTACCCCCATTGCGTGAGTACATCCCTCCGCTCACATAACCAGAGATGAATGATGTGAGAGCATAACACACAATAAAGGTTGTGACAATTGCTCCTCGCCTGCAAATTAGATAAATTTAAACATAATAAAGGGGAGAGAAAAAGATCAGGGGGAAAAAAAGGAACCAATAGAAAAACTAGAATAAATTACTTAATCATAGATGAGATTGAGACTTGTAAGAGAAATTGCCATGTGAATATTGCATTAATTGTATAGTTTATACAATGACACTAACAGTAATGTATTAATATCCATAACAACATTCCAGTCAGGTTTAACATTATGTGCTTACCCGACATACAACATTCCAACAATAGCCAACAAGATGACAAGAAGAACCAGTAATGCTAACTGAGCACCTGTACCAACAACAGCTGACAGAATCACCAAATTGCGAGGAGGCCGAAAAACATCACCATGCACAAGTTTCCAGCCAGATTCTTCACTAACATCTCTTTCCTGGTATTTGAGTGTCACCAAAGATTGAATTAGAACCATAATGGCTTTATCTCGTAAGAAAGGACATATATTCCGTAAATTACTACAAAATAACTTAAAGAAAGCCTTACCAGAGTTTCCAAATCATCATCTTCCCGGGCATATTTTGCATAGTCATTTCTCAAAGTTCGCATTAATATCATTGAGACCAATCCAGTAAGAAAGATGACCATCATAAAAGAGTTAAAAATGGAGAACCAGTGGATCTACAAAAATGTCCAAGAGGATAATTCTCTCAGTTATGTGTCCAGGATAGGATCTACGTGAGTTTGCACGTAGCAAGTAACCAACAATATACACCACTTTCAATTTAAATTCTAAAAAAAAGAAATAAAAAAAATTAAAAAAATAAAAAACGAAACTGGCACCATTTATTAACCTGATGCTCAAAGAATGGATAGTCCAAGTAGACATCAAATCGGCGTGCAAAAGTGACATTCGTAGGAATCCATGTGACAGCATATGTCATGTCCAAAGGTCTTCCTACTTCCAAAGGTTTTGGGTTGTCCTGAGTGAGATTCACATGAATGATCTGCAAGAGAATGTAAATAATGGACCTAAGCATGGCATTTTATGTACCCCAATATATATATGAGATAGAGAAGATCTTTAAATCACTTCTGACCTGATCATTGTTGAATTTAACAATGATGTTCTTGTGTGTGTACAGGACATGCTTGCCATTATCACTGTTCTTATCAGGATGTAGCTCACCAACATATCCTTAAACATGAACAAAATACCTTTGATAATGATCACAAATGAAACGCAAAGTCATCAAATAAATATAAAGAAGCAGAAGCAGCTGTAGGCATACCCCATAATGGTAGGTCATCTGAACTCGTGTTTTTCCCATTGAAGATCAACCATTATAGAAACCAAGGAAAGAAACAGCGTCAAATGTAAGTTATACACCAAACAATCAAGATAAAATAAAGCAAAAAATCGGTGTTTTCTGATTGTTTCAGTCATGCAACTGTTTTCTATTATTGCTATGCCACTATTATTATTCAATGTCAAGCAAAAGCCAAAGACCCACAAAATAAAATGCTTTCAAAATTTCTTGACTATCATAAAGTATAGGCATTGTATCAATACTGCACAACATACCCATGAAGAATTCAAACCAGTAACTGTTCTCTATTGCATCCTTAAACTGTTTAACTTTCCCCTCATCGAGATCCAGACGACAAAAGGTGGTTTTCTCCAAATTTCCTGGGGAAAAACAAAATAACGTCAGTTTTGTCCACTGATAGGTCTTCCATGAAACATCTAGGACAAGAGAAGACAGCATACTTCGGAACTTTATCTCAATTTGGCTATCAATAAGTTCATTGCCACCAAGGACCTCACCAAGACCACCCCATTTATGGGCAGGTTGACCAGGTGGTCGGCAAAATGGGAGGCTGTAATAGTTGTATGTTTCTTGTGGATTATTATAAGGACCAACTTTGTTCACCCAAAGGGTAACTGGGTCATCTTGGTTATACTGCAATTAAATGAAAATACACAATTTAAATCAGAAACCATGGGTGACAAAAAGATATAAATGAAAGATATGCATTAGATCTTTAGCACTGGCTCAGGCAGACTGATTCTTTGATAAAGATGTCAGAAAATCATTTACAACTGCCTAAGGACATTCAAAAGTAAATTGAGGAAATTAAATAAGAACATCCATGTAACAAATACCACTTATGTGTAACATTGATTGAATTATGATATTAGTCCAATACAAGCACAAGCCCTTTCCATTTAATGTTTAGTCCAAAATCAGCAAGTTTCAATGAAAAGGTAGACTCTCACGCCAACCCTTCAAATATCAGAGAAGAGCAGAAACTCTTATTTATTTTCATTTTATTATTTTTCCCCCTCAAACTGCAGTTTAGGGAGTAGATAAAAAATCTTACTGTTCACAAAACTAAAATGATTCGCCAATAGGCAGCCTAAACAGAGGAGTGACTACTAATAAATTGGTAGGTTGAAATTATCTCTGAGAGCTAAAAATAAGTATTACGTTCTATAGCGAGTGCCAAGTTATACATCCTGGTATCTACATCCATCCATGGATTCCTATTTCAAAGTCGTAAGAATGACAATTGTCGCATAAAAAGAACAAAACAATTGGCATACTTAAAGTAAACAAACCAGATAATCACACTATAGAGTATAGACATTTCACATTAATGAAAGCGAGAGTAAATCATAAGTGAATGCCAACCCCCTAGTTTGGAATAGCTGCATCATAACTTACAACTGAATCACACTGTTTCATATGTAGTTTACTCAAGGTTCTCCATTTTAGCTTATCCGAAGAAGTCCAATCTAAAGATCATAGTCCTTTCAAA
The DNA here is from genome assembly GCF_000817695.3 of Arachis duranensis. Classification (NCBI taxonomy): domain Eukaryota; kingdom Viridiplantae; phylum Streptophyta; class Magnoliopsida; order Fabales; family Fabaceae; genus Arachis; species Arachis duranensis. The sequence goes on along the minus strand of NC_029775.3, from coordinate 2,730,817 downwards.
CAAAACTAGCCTAAGCTAATATCATGATACATCAGGATGAAATTGAAACAGAAGTTCATAGCCACATAAGCATCTACATTGCACATAGTCCTGAACGATTAAAAGCGCATAACGAAGACGAGGGAGCAAAGCGCATGAGATCTAAGGCCACAAAAATTCCAACAATCTAAAGCATAAACTAAGAGGAAACTAAGAGAACCCTATGCAAAATGGAGAGTTATAGATCCACAGCAAGGAAACAGATCTTATTACGAAATTTGAGCCAAAAAAAATAAAAGATCGGACAGTAGAGTCAGGAAATGAGGGAGAGGTTACCTTGTGATCTGACTCGGAAGCGAAGACGGCAGAGAGGAAGAGAAAGAGGAGGAAGAGGAGCGAGAATTTGAAGGACATGGCGGTCGCCGGCGACGGCAGGATCTCGAACCTTGAAGAGCAGAGAGAGAGAGAGAGAGAGAGAGAGAAGCAGACCACAACACCGTCCAATATTTCAGACTATAACTCTCTCTCGAAGCTTAAATTTTATTTAAGAATTTATTATTAGTTAATAAATTATATACACAAAAAAATTAAATTTTAAATATTTATTTAAATAAATTAATAAATTAATTATTAGATCAATTCAACTTAATTATTAAATTATTATTTATACCAATGTTGTCAATAACAAAAATAAATATAATATTTTTAACTAAAATGTAAATCACATTTCTTCGTTTTCGAATATGGCAATATAGAATGTTATATATTTGAATTGGAGAACCAAATTACTTTATTTAGCATATTGAAGTGATGTATTTGGTGGTTAATAACTTAATATATCAAAATTATATGTGCATGGAAAGTAGACGACATTTTCAGTTAAGGGAACTCTTTAATATATATTTTTTTAATGTACAAATAATACAAAGATCTAAAGAAAAAGTTGTAAATTTGGCGTATGTTCCTGAACCGTAAGACTTATTTTATTTGTGCATTTGCTTAAATTTTAATAAAGATTTTTTTTTATGAAATTTATACTTTGTCAAATTTAAATTATGCCAAACTATAAACTATGATGAATTACAAAAGATGTGTTATATAATTACATAAGTGCCTTGAAATAAAATTTAAATCAACACACTGTTTCTTTCTTTATTTTTTATTTGTAAATCATCGTAGTCATTAACTCATTTTTTACATCAACATCATTTTTATGTCTATCTTTTTTTTCTGTCATTTTTTTCTCTCTTTGACCCTCTTATTCTTTTATAGTTTAGACGACTTCTATTTTATTTGTAGCTATTACTGATATCGTTTTTGCAACACTACTGAGTATGAAAGTATTTATAGAAGTTACGGTTTTGGAGTGCTCAATATCGAAAATAAAATTATTTTAGATTTTTTTTATTTTTGATTTTCTCATCGTAAATACATATTTAAAAAAAAAAGACGAACTTCTTATAACATATAAGAGTGGCATCACAAGTTTTCAAATCGACTTTTTCTTGTTGAAGAGAGTTGACTGAAAATTTTGCATTAATTGTAAAATTATTGCGAGAGAGAGTTTAACAATACAACATAGAATGCTTGTCATAGATTTTTGAATCGAACAAAAGTTGAGGAAAAGACATCATACGAAGAACCCAAGAACGATATCATGGCGGATGAAAGATGAGGAACAAAGAAACTTCCTAATACGGGTAGAAAAAGAGGCAAAGTGGGATGGGAACAGAAGCGCGGAGGAGATGTGGAGAGAGATGACAGAAGTTATTAAAAGAACAGCAAAAGAAAGTTTTAGTGAATTTAGAGGGATAGGACCAATAGACAAGGAGTCCTAGTGGTGGATGAGTGGTTATATGCGATTAGATAGAATAATGAATGAAGATATAAGAGAGAGAGTTGGAGTAGCATCAATTGTGGAAAAGATGGTAGAATCACGTCTCAAGTGATTCGAACATATGAGAAGAAGATCGATAGAACACCCAATAAAAAAGGTGGATGAGATGGAAGATGGATAAGGGATAAAAGGCAAAGAGATATCTAGGAAGACCATCCACAAGGTGGTAAAATGAAATCTACATATAAACAGTCACTTTATAGACATGATACATGATAAAACTCAATAACGTTATTTGATTCATATAGTCAATCCCACCTAATGAATTAAAGCTTTGTTGTTGTTGTATTAAGATATTTCAGTTGTCCAAATTTGTTCTTGCTGTGAATTCAATAACAATTCAAAAAGGTTGATCTATACAGACTTGATAGATAGTAATATCACACCCTTCTAAAAGAAACTATACATGAGATTTTCATGTCATACCATTTTGTCCCAAAAAAAAAATCTCTTTAGTTTGACAAATAAATCATTGAACCAAAATTTTCTATTTTAGCATTTTAATTTTCAGCAAATTTAGAAATAAAATAGTGATGATTGTAGAAAGTATGATGGTAGTAGTAACTCTAATAGAAAAATGGTGGTAATAATTTAGAGATAAAATTAATTTTTGAATTAAATTATTATGCCTTCTACATCATAACCGAATATGTTACAAATTTTGTATATTTTTATGTTTCTTTTTTTTTGTTTTGTATATTAATATATGTATCATTGTGTCAAAACAACACTAACCAAACACTCCTTTAATCTCTCTTTTCAATTGGTGTAATTGATTACAAACTCGCCATTTAGTACTTAGAAAAAAATTTATATTATTAACATGACATGCTGTAATATAATGCAATTTAAAGTCATTAATTTCCCTTTCTTTACGCAAAGTAGTAAGTAGTAACACATTTTTTATGAGCTTATTATTATTAGCTTTAGCTAAGAAGGATTTGAAGCTGTGGCAAACTGGCAAATGGCGATGGAGAGCCACGGATAAAGTACCAACATTTAATCATTTCTCAATTAGAAAGTTAATCCTTAATTATTAATATTAATATTAGAAATAGCAGCCCAGCACGACATACACATTAGGCTGCGTTTGTTTCTGAGAACAAGACAGGACAAGACATTGAGAACAGGACAGGACAAGACACTGATGGACAGAGACACAAATTTTTGTGTTCTTGTATTCTGTTTGGTGATAAACTAGAACAAATTATGAGAATCTAATTTATTCTCATCTTTTTCATTCAAAAAATTTGAGATGAAAAATATAATAATAAAAAAATACAATTATGAAAAATTAACAAAAATAATGAAAAAAAGAATGAAAAATAAGTTGTGTCCCTTGTTAGTGTCTCTGTGTCCTTCCTGTCAGGATGGACACAAAATACACTAATTCAGTGTCTCTGGACACACTGTCTCTGTCCATGTCTCCTCTGTCAAACATGATTTTGTGTCTTTGTGTCCACGTCTCAGTGTCCTATCTCTGTAAACAAACGCAGCCTAATAGTCCCGTCCAAGAAAAAAAAAACAAGACAAAAAAAAGAACTAACAAAAGCGAATCCGACCAAAAAGAAAGGTACCAAAACCCAAACAAAAAGCTTGTACTGCTTGAACTTGAATGCTAATTTAGTTTAGTTTCCTATTTTGTTTCGACCTTAGGGCCTGAAAAAAAAACGATGAGAATGCCTCTTTTAGGCTTTTATCTCCCATCAAAAATCAAGGTAAATTAATCAAGTTGGGTTGGTCTATTGATTAGCTCACTAATTTACTTAAGCAAGTGTCGAGGTTTGAATTTCACTTTGTGCATGCAATAATTCATTGACAAGCCACAAACCCTTCAATGGAGCTCAATACCGTGACGGATTAGTCATTGACCTGCCGGGTTAGGAAATACCGTAAAAAACCAAAATAAAGATATTGGTTTTTATTTTTTTATTTTTTATAAAAACTATTTTTTTTAAATATATTATATTTAACTAGTATCCTTAACACGCTAATAATATATATAGAAAACGTGGGTTTATTTGTATTTTTGTGATTTTCTCATTCACTATTATTGCCACTAATAAAGATGGCTGACCATATTATACACATTTAGTTAAAAATAATATATTTCAAATGAGATTTTAGGTCTGAATTTACTTTTAAAAAAATTAATATTTTTAATGAATTTTTAAATATTAAAAATACTTTTCTGTTTTTTCTTTTTTTTTTCTAAAACTAAGATATTGTTAATTTTTTAAAGAATAAATAATTTCTTTTTTAATAAAATACTTTTCTTAAAAATATATACAAACGTATTTAAAATTTAATAAAAATATATTATTTTTGATTTTTTTTCATTCAAATAAAACAATTCAAATCAATATTTTAGATAAAGTGAACTATAATGAAACCACTTAATAATGGTGAAAGAAAGTAAAATAATAAAATTACATCCTATTCGAATTACTTTTTTTCAAAATATCTTTTAATTTAATAAGTTAAAAAACTAATTGTGGTAACTAATCAATAAATTGTTATATATACACAATAAAATTTGAACATCTAATATTTATTTAAATAGAGACAAACTTAAGTTACTTGTCATATTTAAATGAGTTAATATTATTGAACGGATCAATTTTTTTAAAATTA
>NC_029775.3:2697665-2726284 GCF_000817695.3 Arachis duranensis | reverse complement strand
TCAATTTTTTTAAAATTATAAGAGTTAATAAAATAAAAAAATAAATTATTCTTAAATTAAAATTATAAAATTTATATATGATAAAAATTATAAATTAATAATAATTAATTTTTTATTTTACAAATTTTGTACTTTGAATAATCTTTTTCTAAGTGGTAGTAGACCAATTTGATTAGGCAGCCATAAACGGGTTAGTCAAATGCGAAAGGTGAGAAAAAGAAGCATGCTTCAAAATGTCATTCTCTATCCTCTAATCATAATATCATGTCATATCATATAAATAGCTTATAAAATTGGAAAAGCGAATTCCAGAAGCAGATGTGAAAGAAAACAAAAATCAAATTGCATGGTTATTATTATTAATTATTTATTGCCTTTGTCGGATACTTGGATTTCCTTCACCTCCTATTGTCAAGACCTTTCAATTTTTTTTAATAATGCAGAGAATAAAGTATAATTTTTTATTATTAATTTTATAAATAAAATTAAAAATAAATATAAAAAAATAATAAAAATAAAAAATTATATTTTATATTTTAGTCTTTTTTAATAATTGAATGCATCCATTTTCGACCTCATCTGTCATGACTAATCAAACATTGTGCTTTGCGGCTCATGCAAATCCACTTCCTTAGTTGTCTATTATAAATTAAAGGGCAACAACATATTATTATTAAAATACAATCATAGCGGTTTACCAAAAAAAAAGGGGTAAAATACTCAGTAATTTGACTGGTTTTCAAAGATCTTATCCTATTATTTTATTAATTAAAAAATTTAAGTATAAAATTAATCAATAACAATTATATTTTTATACAAATATTAAAAATGTTTAGTATATGAATAAAATTATTGAAAAAAAATCATAATTAAAAAGATGAGTAATAATGATAAAATTTGTTCTTAAAATATAATATAAGTAAAAATTCAGATGACTTCACGTGAAGTTAATAGTCGAAAGTCTTTAGATAAATTATCTAATGGCTTTTAGTTATCAACTTTACGTGAAGTCGATTGCACCTGAGTTTCTACCTATAATATAATAACAGAGATTGATGGTATTGATAAGATTCTTGTTACATTAATTTATCCTTTTTGAAAGGGAAGTAACAAGTAAGATTGTAAGAAGAGAATGAGTGCACTCACAGATACATAGACGTACATACATACGTATTCGATACGGTATTCCTTTCTCTCTCTTCCCTTCCCTTCCACATGCGTTCTTGTGTTCCCACTCTCCGTTCTGTTCAATTTTTTAATCATCACTTTCTAACACCTCTTCCATGAACCAAATCAACAATAATCAGCAGTAATAAATAACTAATATTTGATTAATTAAATAAATCAAATCCTAATTTAGCTTCGAATTGCGCACACGATTCTTTGCTTCCCTTGGAAACTCTCCCAAATCCCCACTACCTTCACTCTCTTTCTTCTCTGCTTCTTTCTCTTTTCTCCAATTTCGGATTTTTCTCTCTCTTCTCTGAGATCTTGTTTCGCCGTTTGGGGTTATCTCGGTGGAACCGGAAGCTGCGAACTTTCTCCGCGTGTTGGTTGATTCGAGAGAAGGAGAAGGAGTATGGAAAAGTACGAGCTGGTGAAGGATATAGGATCTGGGAATTTCGGGGTGGCAAGGCTTATGCGCCACAAAGAGACCAAGGAGCTTGTTGCTATGAAATACATTGAAAGGGGTCACAAGGTTTGTCGTCAAAAATCTTCTCTTTATTTAAAAATTATAAAATCATAACATGAAATAGCCACTAGCATTATTTTGAAGCGGTACTTCACATTTCAAGAAGCTAAATTTACTCTAGGAAAGAAAAAGCATGTCAGCATGTGTATCTTGGGCTTTGATTTATTCTGTCAGGTGTGTTTGCTGTGCCTGTGGAGATCACTATAAAAAAAATTGATGCTTTTGCAGATTGATGAAAATGTTGCAAGGGAAATCATAAACCACAGAAGCCTTCGCCACCCGAATATCATTCGGTTCAAGGAGGTCTGTGAGATTGAATTGTGTAGTGTTCATAAATTGTATAATATCCATAGTTCAGGTTGTTTAATAGTGGATTTTAACTTTGCAGGTGGTTTTGACTCCTACACATCTTGGAATAGTGATGGAGTATGCAGCTGGAGGAGAGCTCTTCGAGCGAATTTGCAATGCTGGAAGATTTAGTGAAGATGAGGTTTGCACTCTTCTAAAATTCAGAGCTCCATATTTCAATTGTCATAAATCTTGATCTTTAACCATTGTTTAGTGAGTGTAGGATAAGAGCATCAAGGTGTTTGGCCAACTTTAAATCCCACTAAGTATGGGAAGAATCTACGAACTGTTTCTCGTTGTTGTTGACTTGTTGCATCTTTCAAATTTTTAGGCTCGGTATTTCTTCCAGCAGCTCATCTCTGGAGTTAGCTACTGCCATTCCATGGTAAATGAAATAATTATTCTGATTGGTTGTTTGATTTGGTATGTGTTATAATGTTTTGTTGACACCTCTTTGGGGTCTATAGTATTTAACTTCATTACTCTTGCAGCAAATTTGCCATCGAGACTTGAAGCTGGAGAATACCTTACTGGATGGCAGCCCTGCTCCTCGTCTGAAGATTTGTGACTTTGGTTATTCCAAGGTTCAATTATGGAGTGATATCATACCCAAATGTTTTAGATAAATTATTAAAAGCATAAATTTTGCTTATGATAACCTTTCTTTTTCTAGTCATCTCTGCTTCATTCAAGGCCTAAATCAACAGTGGGAACTCCTGCCTACATTGCACCAGAGGTTCTTCAACGAAGAGAGTATGATGGAAAGGTAATCTGGTTGATTAAGATCCAGATTGTGATGGAATGGTTCAATACACATGTGCCTCTCTTTGTTAGATGAAAGATAAGAAATAAAATGGTTGTTAATTAGTTCTCTTGGCGCAAGGCCATCAAGCAACATGGTTCATGCAATTGAGTCACTAGTAATTCTTGATGTGCATCAGGTTTGATGGCATGATGCTTCAATATTTCAGTTGTGGAATAATATGGATAAATTTAATGTGTGAATTTGGTAGTTTGGAATGCGAGGTCCTAATTTTATGAAGTTCAAGTGCCTTATGATGAATTCTTTTAATTTTCAAAATGGTTGTTCAAAATTTAGCCATCCAAGGAAAGGGCCATGATTGTGTTTGTTCTGCATTTTGGCTTACACATTTCACATTACCACCTACTATACCCACTTTTACATGGCAAAATCTGGAGCTGTGTTTATATAAAATATTTAGGAAGTGTTGTATAACTTCTGTTGATTTTTTATTGTGGATGCTTCAATGACTCTGTAACCTCTTTTACAAATGTCAGAGCCAGAAAAAAACACTTGACACTGAGAGAACTTTGAGAGAGCCACACCACAAAAGCTATTTATTGTGATTGGACCGAGAGAGTCACACCACAAAAGCTATTTATTGTGATTGGAAAGTCCTATACCTTATAAACCCACACTTCACCAGGATTTAACTCTAGGATTTAACCCTATAAAGAATAAATCTTGCTTGATGAATTTTCTGTGCATTATATGCCAATGGTGTTCATTTTTTTATTATTCTATTCTATTTTGTGTTTGTTCAGTTGGCAGATGTATGGTCATGTGGAGTGACTCTTTATGTAATGCTAGTTGGAGCATACCCATTTGAGGACCAAGAGGATCCCAAAAATTTCAGGAAAACCATAAATGTAATATTCGTTTTAATGGCGCTAGTTGACAGATTTAAAGTCGACACTTCTTACTCATTATATTCTTAATCTTATGCAGCGAATTATGGCTGTCCAATATATGATCCCAGACTATGTTCACATATCTCAAGACTGTAGGCATCTTCTATCTCGCATTTTTGTGGCTAATCCAGCTAGGGTATGTACATACTTTGCTGCTAAATATCATCTGAGGCCGAATTTGCTTTTTTATGTATCTATTGACCGAGATGTATTTAATTAATTTTGTCGAATTTAAAGCTATGCCTTGTTAAATCCACAAGATTCTTAATCATAGTTTTATGTTGTATTTTTTGTTGTAATTTCAAACATGGACTAATAAGAGTCATGCACCAATTTGAGGAGTGTAAGGCTGCTAGGCCAACTCCAGTGGATTTTGGGAAATGAGTTATCATTCTATTGTGATTTACTGCAGAGAATCACCATTAAGGAGATCAAGTCACACCCATGGTTCTTAAAGAACTTGCCTAGGGAATTGACAGAAATGGCTCAAGCTGTCTACTATAGAAAAGAAAACCCGACCTTTTCTCTTCAGAGTATAGAGGACATCATGAAAATTGTCGAGGAGGCCAAAACTCCTCCGCCAGCTTCCAGGTCAGTTGGAGGATTTGGATGGGGGGGAGAAGAGGAGGAAGATGAAGCAAAAGAAGAAGAAGCCGAGGTAGAAGAAGACGAATATGAAAAAAGGGTCAAGGAGGCACAAGCTAGTGGAGAGTTTCATGTTAGTTAAAAGTAAACAGTTTGATTCTTGGATAGTAGAATAGATTCCTGGTTCCCTTTGCTCTTGGTTAAGTCAATCTTTCCTTTCCCCCTCCCCCTTTTAATATTTGTACAAGGTTGTTAATTATGACCGTGTTATATCTTATGAAGTTGTGTTTAGATTTTTTGGTTTGTTATGAAGTGTCTCCTAGCTTAAAAATACTGCTTTAGTTGTACGATTGGTTTGTGAAAAAATTAAACTTAATTTTCCCCTCAAAGACAGAGCATGCTCTCCTCACGTCAATTAGTCATCTAAAGAGTGAGCGAGTATTCAATCAATGGTGTTTGCATCTACTTTAACTTTAAAAATGTGAGTTGTGAAAAGTGATGGCAAGAGTGGGGATAACAAGAAAAGAACGAGAATGTTAGCATGGAAAAGCCAACTAACCTTTCTGCCTTTTGGAGAAGTGGGAATGACAAGGTAGCAAGGGAATGACTCTTTATTTTGTTGAAAGAACAAAACTAGTTTTCTATTTGGTTAGGCAGCTAATTACTTCTCAGTAGTTGTCTAATTATTTTCAGTAAAGAATGCAATTTATGCCACAAATTTGTTTTACTTCCCTATACCTTCAAAATGTATAATCGGATGCATTAAACTGCAACATTATTCAACCTATAATGGCATGGACATCTAACAAGTAACAAGGACAATTAATGTACCTGCAAATATATATATTGTGTTGGCCCACTATGCTTTCATAATGCGTTTCATTATTTTTGAAAGGTGAGTTCTATGGTGCCTTTTACTATGGTGTCTAAATTGCCTAACTTGTTTTTAAAGATAAAAAATAAAATGTTTAAAGTAAAAAGTAAAATATTTAAAATTCATTAAATATTATGTATTTGCCTTTTTTGGTAAGTTAGGCACAATGTCAAAGGCACAATAGCATTCACCTTTTTGAAATCTGCATTTACAAATTTAGCCTGAGCCATAAAGATTCTGCAGCTATTTAGTTCCATTATAGGTGAAAGTAACTGGGCCCTATTCTAACCAATCCTTTTATACAGAATGCCGTATGTCTTCATTTTACCGACAATGCTGCCCCACTTACCACAGAGTGCAAGTTCCTTGTCTCGGTTAAAATGCATTCTCTATCGAATAAAGCCGAAACAACAGCAACACCTTTAAGATTTGGTAGACCAAGTTCCATGACATCATGAGCATTTGAAAGACCAATGCCACCAATTGCCACCACAGGAAGTTTAGAGGCCTTACATACCTCCATCAATCCATCCAAGCCTATGGTGCGGTTGTTTGCCTTTGTGCTGGTGGGATATACACCACCACAACCAATGTAATCAGCACCATTGATCCATGCTTGTTCGGCCTGCTCCGGTGTCTTGCATGATACTCCGATAATCTTTTCAGGGCCTAGGAGCCTTCTAGCAAGACGTGCAGGCATATCAGATTGACCAACATGAACACCATCAGCATCACAAGCAAGGGCCACATCTATGCGATCATTTATAAGTAGAGGTACTCCATAGGAATGACATATTTTAAGACATGCTTTGGCTGACTCAATAAACTCCCTTGTCTCAGCATCCTTTTCCCTGAATTACAAAAGTAAAGCCAGGTTTAGGTGATTAGTGGCCATGATCAAGTCCTAACAACTATGCATCAAATGACACTTAATTAAAGAGGGGAAGAGGCCACAACAAACGTGTCTAAATTTACAAGCACGAGCGACCACCAAAAAAAATTGGGGCAAGCAATCTTTGACCTGGAATTTCACCTTACACATATTAATGAAGCCACAACAGAATTACTATGGAGACTGGGAAATAAATAATAACAGAGGATAGCCTTATGCAAATATTTAATGTTCCCTTTAGAGGATGGCCTCATGTTGATTGAATTTTGAGACATGGGTAGAAATTACAAGGAACAAATATATAAATATTGCAAGAAACATACTGCAAAAAGAACTTTCATAATTAAAAAAAAAATTATATTTGCATTTCTTTAGGATGGTTGGCTTAGCATATCATCATAATACAAAGGCAAGCAAAGGAGATTTTGAAAAAACAAACCTTAATTGAATGATGGTAGCACCTCCTTCTACAGCAGCTTTAACGGCTTCAGCAATGGAGCGACCCCACTTCTTATTCATGTTTGAATCCGTTACAGCATATACTAACAAGTCATTTGGATTAAACAACCTCTCCTGCCTATAAGAACTTCGATTGATATTCTTAAGTGCCAAAAGAGGGTCAAAAGGTCCTTGGGGTCCATTTCCAATGACCAAGTCTTTACTGTAATCCAAGGCAGTCTCAATAAAACGTTTAGCTACCTGTCAACATCCATATATGTAGATATCTTATCATATTAGCATATGTCATCTATATGTTCTTTTATATATTTTCAGTTTCTGCTTCTTAATTTTATCTAAAAGGAAAATAAAATGGAGAAAGGGATAGATGGATATTATCAAATGAGGTACTATTAATGTGAACTTAGACAGCTGGACAAACCTTAACTGCTGACAACATTGACGATCCTTTAGCCAGCTCTGCTGCTATGCATGATGCCAAAGTACAACCAGTACCGTGTGTATTGCAGGTTTTTACACGCGATGAACACAGCTCATAAAATTCCTCACCTGCAAAACTCAAAACCAAGATGGAGCTCATTTTTAAAGTGGATGGAACATACATTAGGAAGATGTAAAGGAAACAAGTTGTTGAGTCTTGTATAGTTTAGTTTTTATTTGGCTGTTACGTAAATAGAATCAAAGACTTAATCTTACCATCAAAGAAAACATCAATAGCATCTAATGAAGCATGAAGATCACCACCTTTGATGAGTACATTCCTGCAATGAAAATTAATTATCAGAAGTTCACTTAAGGTAAACACTTCAATAACCTAAATTCTAAACTCAGATATACCGCTCAGGCTTTCCGGGCCAACCAGATATTCAATTAAAAATCACTTTATTTCCCACATGCAATGCAATTTTTCAGAAGAGTTTGCAAAAAAAGAACTCTAACTCTATAAATCCATATTCCTGATACAGTATGAGTCATTTAGATAAAAATATTACCAAGTGTATGTTTCCCTCCAACGAAAGAAATCAATGTAATGCTACTATAATACAATCAGATGTTGTTACAATTATGTCTGGTGTAAGATGTTTTGACTATGAAGGTTCACCTTCAGCCCACAATTCATAGCCATACATACAATTTCTGGATGTTTATCTCACTATAAATGAAATATAGGCTTCCTTAAGTTACTTAAAGCATAGGCAAATGAATGGTAATCAGTATGGGAGACAAACCACCATAATGCAAGTAAAATATGATTTTACTTTGCTTGGAAGTTCAAACAATAACAAACCTCGGACCCATATCATGTATCAGTTTTGCAGCTCTACGCATATCAGAAACTGATTTCAATGGCACATCACCAAGTAAGACTGATGCCTCCCCTGCATACAGAAACCAAGCAATAAAAGAAAATCAAATAGTGATATTCATTTGAAATCTTGTTTTGAATACAAATGACTGTCCTAGGATGTTTCATACTTCAGTTTCTAAAACACATACCGAAATCCAGCAAGAACAGAAGGACCGACAAGTACATCTGCACTGGTAGATACCATGACAGGATCAACCACAATAGCTGCCTTCAGCAAAAAAAAAAAAAGTTAGAATGGCAGTTATTCCCATTTGCAATTGAACACACATTAGAGTTTTGCTACAGGTGCATACCTTTCACTGGAAATTTCCTAAGGCTCTGACATAGGACCTTCACTACACCAAGGGAAGGCAACATTCCAGTTTTGACCTAGGGACATGACAATAATAATTAGCTCAGGAGCAAAGAAAAACGTTAGCAACTATTGTGAAGCAAAACTTCAGGGTATATCCAAGAGAACAACATGTAAGGAGGAATGATAATGAGTGATATTTGCCTATTTCTCCACTTTATAGTAATACATAAATAAATTTTCACAATACCACAATGCAGGGCCATCATCTCTCCCTAAAAATTGAGCACGTTTCAGTTCCTCACATTAATAACCAGCACTTGTATTCAGATATTATTTCATGAGATGCGGATTCCTATTTCAACTTACCACGTCAACATGCATATCAGAGAGCACAGACTTCAATTGCTCAGCCACAACATCATCAGGCAATATCTCCACTCCCTGGCAATCGTCACATATATGAGAAATGAGAAGACAATCACCAAAAGGAATGCAAAGCTCAAGTAATCATTAGCATTACTGTTAAAATCAGAATTATAATTGACTATCCATGAAAATAAAAGTAGGTAAAGGTTCATTTTCAACCTAGAGAACTTAATGCTTTGTTTTGACCAAAATAAAAAAATTAAAGTCAACACCCTAATAGAGATAGAGTCTAATTAAGATTAGTTAGTGCAGTGACTTGACAATCAACTCCATAACAGAATCAGTTATCAGGTTGTTGAGATCATATATGATAGTGACTTAGTATAACATAATACATAAACTTAATTGGACTCTATCTCTATTAATTCATTCAAGACTGTTATATGAAAATGAACCTGGACTCCAACAGTGTTTTGTGCAGTAACAGCCGTTATGACAGTTGAACAGAAGACATGGCGGGAGGCGCAAGCTTTAAGGTCCGCTTGGATTCCGGCACCGGCCCCTGAATCAGAGCCGGCGACAGTGAGCACATGCGGAATTTTGGCGTCAGAAATCTGCGTGGTTCCACTCCCGATCCCAGAAACACACTGGGAGTGCTGCATGTTCAAAAAAACGTGCCTTTGATTCTTTCTATCCAAATCCGAAAACAGAGGAGTCAAAATCCTAACTTGTTTGAAACCTAAAATTGGAGCAACCTGTGGTGAATACCAAGAGTTCTACACACAACAAAGTATAAAACATTTCAAAAAAAAAAAAAGAAGCAGCAGAACAAAGAAGAATAGCGTGAATGCATTAATAAATTAGTAGAAGGAAAGAAAGTCAGTCAAAGTTCACAGATATTTTATTGATACTTTGAGTAATATGCGAGTGAAATTAGTAGGTGGATAATCCGTGAAGATGTGGTGTGTTATAGAAGAAGATTGGTTGAGGATATATTGAATAACAATAATGTGTAGAATTGTGTTGAATCAAATGAAGAAAGGAGAGAGAGTAGAGTGTACCACGAAAGTGCAGGAAGCCATTAACGGCAAAACTTCAACATGCAAGTTGCAAGCTATGTCAGCTTAGCTCTGTTTCTCACTTCAACAACCCGACCCGATCGGAACCAATTGGCTAATTTTTTTGGTTAAGATCGATTCGAATTTAAAATTTTTAGTTAAAGTTATGTTACGGTAAAAAAAGTTTGATTATCTTTTAAAAAAATTATAGTTGATTATTTTTTTTTGGTGACAAAACATTTTATTCTGTAAGTTGATTATTTAAAACATATATATAAATGATACATATAAATATATGGTTTAATTACTCTATTGATTTTTATAGTTTTATCAAATTTTTAATTAGGTCCTTATACTTTTTTTTTCTTTTCAATTGAGTCTTTATACTATTTTTAATTTTGTAATTACATTTTTTTCATATTAAAAATGTTAAAATTAACATAATATTTTTATCAAAATATATGCAGTCAACCATTTAATTAAGTTTTTACTTATAAATACTTTCAATTTGCAAAAAAATATTCAATTAATTCTAATATTTTTTACACTAAAAAAGACTTAATTATAAAATTAAAGCAGTGTAGGGACTCAATTGAAAAAAAAAAGTATAGGGACATACTTAAAATTTTAGTGAAACTATAGAGACCAACAGAATAATTAAACCTAAATATATATAAGCATGCAATAATTCATTCTAATATTTCAAAGAAAAAAATTATTGATATAATTATATGAGTAACAGTTTAAGTGAGAACTATTTGTCAACGAATTACAGTTCAAATGACATAAATTTTTTATATTTATCTAAAAAGTTGTAATTTTGAATCTTCCTATTTTCGATAAAAAAAAACTAAAGGCCATTTAAGCCAATAATAATAGCAACAATGAGATTTTTCATCAAAATTTAACTACAAATCTACAACCAACTTTTGAGATTCTGAATCTGACAGAAAAATGTTTAACAAAATTTCTATTACGAACAATGTAAAATAACATTTTTATTAAAAAATAGTAAGAAACTAGTAAATTGTTAGTGTGTATTTTTCTATGAACTGAAAAGTTAGGAATTTAATAGCAAGGAAAATGAGCAAATATAATTAATTTGAATTGGTGAATTAATTAGTTTGTTCGTCTATTAAAATAAAATAAGTGTAAGAAATTTAAATTTTAATCAATAATAAATTTTAAATAAATTCTATAATATGTGGGCATGTGGCAAATTGATCTTTAACTAAATGGTTGATTAAATATTATTAAAGAAGGCTCAATCTTTTACCGCAATAATGAGTTAGCTCTCACTTTAAAAATGGTTAAACCTCTTTCATGGGTTGAACTCTCCTTTGGATGTAAAACTTCATAGGAGTTAGGAAATATAGTTACCATCCATTTAACACTATAGCATAATATACCGTATATTAATCATAAGAGTAAACATGAATATTGATTTTTAAGAAATTTTAAATTAATTAAAAAAAATTTAATTTAAAATGTAGTTTTACAATAAAAAAATGTATTTTTATATTCTTTACTTTTCTTCTTCTTTTCTCTCCTATCTCTTCTTCTAATTCGAATTACGGCGGCTTCAATCTCTCAAAAATCGAGAAATTATAAGATATTGACAGATATTATAAAGTTTTATCCCTCTTTTTGATTGCGTCATTTTTTCAATAATTTTAGATATTTTTTATTTATTTTTGGATTTCTTTAAGAAATTTTAAATTAATTTAAAAAAAATCTAATTTAAAAATTAGTTTTACAATAAAAAATATATTTTTTTATGGTTATCAGTGGCTACAAGAAGGTGGTCGAATCTTAGCCCCTTTTTACTGAGAACACTTTCTGCCATTTTAGGAAAGCTTTAGAAACTATTTTTGCTTTTTGTCTCATCTCTGGTCAATAGACATTTTTTTTTGTCTCGTGACTAATAAAGAGATATTTTTTAATTTTGTCTCTTAAGCAACAGAAACAGTAATTCAGTAGAAGAGAAAGAAAGAATCACACCAAGATGTATCTTGGTTCAGCTGCTAAGTGCAATGCAGCCTACATCTAGTCTTCAACATAACAGTGACGGAATTTCACTATAATCAAACAGATTACAGACACCAATTTTTCCTAGGAACTACCCTTCCTATCCGGGACAAGTCCAGAATCTATCTCTAATCCTGAACTTGACTTGGTCACGTACCAAGCTTTCAACTGCTAAGTACTAACCCAACTTGCAAGGAAATTTCCACATAATCATGATACACAATACATAGATTACAAATGACCTCTAAGAGACCTATGGCTTTTTCTTTAATTTTGTACATTCTGCCTTTTTTCTCTCACTGGCTTTTTCTTACAAACCTCACTGTTTGCCTTTTTTCACCATGAGACTCGGACAGACAAAACTTAAAGAAAATACAAAATGAAACACATTGAAAGAGAAGAACTTCTGTTAGCTTGGGTAGCTGTGAGAACTTTGTGCTTTCTCTCCTTGTCTCAAGCATTGGCCGTTCACCCTTATTATAAAAGGGAAAGCTTTCAAGGTTGAAACGGTTCGACCAAGCCAATTTATTCTTCTTCAACACCAAAAATCGGTTCGGACAAAGAGAGAAAAGAGAGAATCGAAAGCAAAAAACCAACATGCAATTACCTCTCTCTCATCCCTTCTCATCAAGTTTCATCAATCTAAGCATTTCATCTTGACTTGATCCCCAAGAAGGATTTCTAACCCTTTATGATCACTTTATCCTTGACAGCTTCATCTGCTCCACTTCTGCTTCCTCCTCCATATAGGTACAGTAGCTACCTTCTGTGATGGATGAACAAAAAGTAGAAACGAGTCATACCACAGAGATCTTTTTCTCTGACCGAATTGGATTGCTACCATTTTTAGGCATGAAAATCTTGAGGCTTTTTCATCACAACTTGTCATTAATGGTAAAGATCTCAACCACACCATACTGTAGATCTTTCTTTTGTAAGGACCATCATCACATTGGCTGCTTGCTTCTTCGTAACTTCTGTTTCTCCTTCTGATAACTTAGTTCTACAATCTTTTTTCTTGACAAATGAAGTGAATGAAACATAGAGAGAGAAGAGAGAAAAGAGAAAAAAATTTTCAATAAAAGTAACGAATAAAATTAAAATAAATTAAAATTCACTTTTATCCTCTCTATAATTTTTATTGAGAGTTTCTTTCATTTTCATTTCTGATAATTTGCTTTTACTTCTTTTCTAATTAACATGATATGAGCAAAAATAAAGAGAGATGAGAGAGAACTGAAAGAACGATAAAGCTTTTGAAAGAAATTAAACTCAATTTAATTCTAGTTTCAATTACCAAAAGGTAGAGTAACTATGGAACTTGTGGTTACTTGGGAAATGTGTTACTTTAACCAAGGGGAATAATTAATTGAATTGAATTTTGAATTACAGTAACCAAGACATGAAGACTTTTCAATATGAGACCCATGGATTTGAGATCACCGTATGGGCATTTGGTCTCTTGAAGAGATTGCATTATGATCATTAAAAGGCTTCGTTCAAGGCTTTGGGCCACTTTATTCTTTTTTTAATTTATGACGGGCTTTGATGGATTTGGGCCTCCTTGGATTTCTTTCTTTCTTTAAACAAACAGCCACTAACATTTGAGTTATTTTTGCTCAAAGCTGAATTTGATCAAAGATTAATTCGGGCTTGTATAACTTTGACCCAATAAGAAACTAATTTTCCTCCCTGCACACTAACAAATATATCAAACAACCCATTGAAAGCAATTTAAACAAATAACAATTTAATTAAAATTTTAATAATATTTGATTATTATTTTAATTAAATATAAGTTTTTCAAACTCAATAACTTTTACATTCTTTTTTTACTTTTTTTCTTTTTTTTTTTCTGCATATCTTCTTTTAATTTGAATTACTACTGTTTTCACTTTTTTAAAATTGAGAAGCTAAAAAATATTGACAGAAATATTAAAAAGTTCTATCATTCTCTTTTAATTGTAGACATTTTTTCTATAATTTTAGATACTTTTTCTTATTCATTTTTTTTATATTTTTTCAGGTTTTTTTATTTGATTATTTTAATAGTTTTGGATTTTTTTAAAAAAATAACATTTAAAACTTAACAAAAAAAATATCTAAAATTATAGAAAAATAACATAAAAAATCTAACAAAATAAAATATCCAAAATTATAGAAAAAAATTTTTAAACCTCTAAAATTTAAACATTTTAAATCTAAAGATATTGTTTGTTTTTCATTATTTTTTAATGTACATTCTCATAAAAAAATAAAAAATCTTTAAAATATAAACATCTAAAATATAGGTATAAAAAACATATGAAACGGTGTTTTCGTTTCTAATAATTTATTTTATTTAATTTTAATTATATACTCATAGAAAAATACTCAAAATCTCTAAAAATTAAACATTTGAAATTCAGATATAAAAAACATCTAAAATTAAGCTTTTTTTCTTTTAAATAGTTTGTTACTTTGCTTTCATTTACTTTTAACGGTATATTTTTAGAAAAAATATGAAATCTTTAAAATTTAAACATCCAAAATTTAGATGTAAAAAATATCTAAAAAGTAATATGTTTTTTTACCCTAATTAAAATAGTTTTTATTGTATTCAAATTTTTGAACATTTTTTAGTTAGGTTTTAAAAGTTATTTTATAATAATTTCATATGTTTTTTTTATGTTTTGGATATTTTTTATTAGATTTTGATTATTCTTTTTATAATAATTTTAGATGTTTATTTTTATTTAATTTTAAATATTTTTTTGGTTATATTTTAGAATTTTTTGTTTGGATGTTTCTTTTTTTTTTTAGATTTTAGATTTTTTTAATTGATTTTAATTTTTTTTAAGTTGTTTGTAGTCCAACTAATAGTTCATTATTGGTTTTTTGATTACCTAACATGATTATAAAAATAAAGAGTTAAATATAATTTTAATCACTAAGGTATAGATCGAAAATTTTTTTCGTCCCGAACCTTTTTTTGCATATAAAATGGATCCTAAGATCTAACCTGGATTTAATATTGTCCTTACCTAGGGACCAAAATTGTATGGAGGTAGCAACGGAAGCGAAGAAAAAGGTGGATCGTGGACACTTTTTTTTCTTCTATCATTTTTTGTCTTCTTCTTTTCTTTTTCTTTATAGGAACAGAAACACTCTCTTTCTCTTATTTTTTTTATTTTATAATTTTTATTATGAATAATTTGTCCCAAAATTTTAATATTTAAGTAAAAAGAATGTTTTTAAAATTTGATTTTAAACCTTAGGAATAATTTTGTATGTAAAAAAAGTTGAAAACGAAAAAAATGTTTAACCCATACTTTAGAGACTAAAATTGTACTTAATCCTAAAGATAAATATATTTTGTATTAAAATGATACACATAAAAATAAGAATAAATAGGTATATTTTGTTTCTAAAATAAATGTGTATTTATATTGAAATGAATTATGGATGTGCTTTTCTACTAGTACAAATGGATGTTTTAAAAATAATGAAATAGAAAATCCCGCCAACGCTGAACCGGCGGGCTACAATTCGAGCAGCGCGATCTCTTTCTCCCTTTCCCTTTTCCGCCGCCTGTGGCTGTTGCCGCTGGGATTCGCCGATCTCATCTCTTCATTCGTCTCACAAACATCACTTGAGCTCAGCTTCATCACTTCCCCGCTTGCATTCGGTTCATTTCTCTTCTCAATCGCTCTCTCTCTCTCTCCTCTCTGTTTTTTTCTAGGGTTTTCATATTCCACTCGCCCAAACCTGCATTACTACACTTTATCTTTTCAATACAGAATAGTGTTTCTACTGCAATGACATTATCCTCTGTTATTTGTGTTTATGTCATTTCAGCTTCGTGCTCTCCGTTTCCAGTTCTAATGATGTTCCAATGGACGCTCAACAAACTACCAACAGAATGTGTTCTATAACTCAAATGAAGCAATTGTAATTTCTACTTGCTTTTCTCACCCTTTCAATATGCTTGATTCATCATTTTGTAGTTAGTCATTAACAATGTTTGAGTTTAAAACATTCACAGCCAATCAAATTCTGCGGGTGGTCTTCATTGTCAAGGTAAAAAGCCAAGTGTCAATTGGTCGCAACATGCCGAAGCACATCAAAACTTTTCCTGCCAGCTCAAGTTCTTGAGCTCCAATTTCCTATTCTCTTTGCCAACACAGAAGCCTCAAAATGGAGAACCAACGGATGGGAGGTAATCCTCTTGTTGCAAGAGACATTTTCCATCTTATTTTGGTACAAATATAATAACTTGATGTAATTTCTAGTTCTTAGACAACGGATCGTAGGATTTTACCTACAATAATTAGGAACGGAGGCTTCATTATAGCTTATGTGAATGTGAATATACGGTTCTGCTTGGAGAGAGAGAGAGAGAGAGGCATTTCATTTGCTTCAGTTCAGAGTTATTATCTTGGTATAAGTTGTTTTTCATCCACTTCTTAATCAACATAGACATAGTTTGGTGAATATTTCCCTGTTTCTTTCATCAGCTGTAACATTCCTATTACTATGGAACTTGGTATATCACTGGTCTGACGTCCAAATTTGACTACGCTTTCAACTTGCTCTCTAACACCTTTTAATTCTTTCAGGTTTGTAATCAATCAGAATCCAAATATTCAGACTTCACAGAGGGCACAAGTTGAGAAGGTATAATTGTAATGAATGCTATGATAACCTTAGCAGTCCTTTCAGATTACTCGGACTGAACCTGGATTTGACTATCTTTTGTTTAGACTTAGAACCCATATACAGTTTTTGCATCTGATATTTATATAATTCAGCAGTGACATCAGTTCAAACAAATCTTGACAGGCTTGGCTTGCTCTTTCAAGTCTCCAGAATTCTAGCAGGAGCTATCCCCAACCTGGAAAAACTGTTCAAGTTACTCCTCGGCACCATGAAGACAGGCGAATGAACCCCTTACAAAGGACCCATGAGAACGATAAGCTTAAGCCTCCTGATGTTACCACAACTCCAATTGTTACTAATCATAATTCACAAGTTTTGGACAGTTCAGTGAACAAGCATATCAAGCATGCTGGCCAAATCAACGAGGCATCAACAGGCATGGTTGTTGACATTGATGATGATGACATACTTGAGGTAATATAGTAAGCCAGTCTAGTTGATCTAAACAAGTTTAATTATTATTATTTTCTAACAAAGCTCGTATGTCTAACAGTATGAAATACCATTGTGTTTGACATGGTTGATTTTTATTTTTTATTTTTGGCTATTGACAGGATTGATTTTAACTTGGTAGAAGGAAACAACTACAATATTGAATGTCTTACTAATGTTATTAATTGCATGTAAAGATTCAATTTGAGTTACTTTAACTGTCAACTACTTTACCAATGAATTTTATTTGATATAGTCTATACAATTTTTTCTTTCCAAGTGGAAACTAGTTATAGGAGGTTAGACAGTTCTAATGGTTTTGTGGTCCAGATTTTATTCTCTTTGTAGGTGTTATTGCTGCGTTGTTTCCTTTTCTTTCAGTGTTTTCCCCTCAGTCCATTAATTAAATTTATCTTTGCTGTTCCCCAACATATAGATGCTGAATTCTCACTTCATTTATGTGCTGCTATGTTTGTCTTTTAGACCATTGATATTGATCAAATAGTGGAGAACTATCAGTCATCTTCCACACCCAAACCTCCAATTTCCAAATTCCCTCATATTACACCAACTGCAGATACAAATAATTTTGCTAGAGAGGGGGGTAACTGTTTGCCACCAGAACTTTGTATAGATTGCAATCATGGTTACAAGGTATCCACTGGAAATTTGTTCTTTAATGAGTATCTCATTTTTATTTGTCAGATCATTATGCCTAATCCTGAATGTTCCATGCAGTTAGGGCTTTGTCCTGAAGCAACAAGTCATTTGCAGGAATTTAAGGATAATCTGATTGCTATTTCTAATGAACTACTTGACAATGTTGACAACCTTACTTCTTTGCAGTTGGCAAAGCTTCGGCAAGATAGGTGTGACTTCCTCTCCCACTTGGGATTATTTCCTGCTTATGACATTTTCATTCTCAATATACAATAATGCAAACATAAGGAAAATTTTCAAAACCTGTATCATTTGTAACTTGTTCTACTTGCTGATGCTAGGTCACAGCTGAATATGAAAATTCAGCAGCTTGAAAAATATATTCATTCCAATAATCTTGAGGACAGGAAAAAGTCAAATTTGTTTGCATCCACGGCACCTACATCATTTGTATATGAAACTCCTCAGCAGACTCTCCACAGTAATGCAACAAAGACATATGAATCTCAGGATTATGTGGGTAATGGGACATGTGGGTCATTGTTCCAGTCTCTTTCATTCTCTTGTGCAGATACATATGGCGTGTCATCAGGTCCAGTGTCGAGGGAAGCTTTCATCCCAAAGATTATTGAAGTAAATTACATTGAAGGTTCTGGAGACAAGCGCTGGAGCAGTAAGGATTTTCCTTGGACAAAACAGTTGGAGGTGTTTAACTGCTTCATTGCCTGTTCCCACTGCATATACCTTTATAGCTATCATCATTATAATTTTCCTTTTATGTTCAGGTTAATAATAAAAAAGTTTTTGGAAATCACTCATTCCGCCCCAATCAAAGAGAGATCATTAATGCCACAATGAGTGGATGTGATGTTTTTGTTTTGATGCCCACTGGTGGAGGAAAAAGTCTGACCTATCAGGTACTTACAATTTATCAAGTGACCTTTTGACTTATGGCTTTTTCAAGTAGACTACGGATACCTTTTAATGATAGATTCTTTTTATAATTTTCAATTACAATTTAATTTATTTGGTACAGTGTCTATAACATATTGTATGACAAATATACAATATCACTTGTGTCAAATGGCTCAGTCAAAGTGATGCTATACAATATGAATTTCCGTTATTTTATATACTTCCATTTTGTTCTTATTAACTTACAACTTTAGATGGTCTTGTTTGCAGCTGCCAGCTCTTATCTGTCCTGGCATAACATTAGTAATTTCTCCCCTTGTGTCCCTTATTCAAGATCAAATTATGCATCTACTACAGGTACTGCTAATTTTCTATTAACGTATTCCATTTTTTATTGTGTTTTTCTGATAGATATATGCTTACATTCTCCTTTTTACTTGCCATATAGGCAAATATATCCGCTGCTTACTTAAGTGCTAATATGGAATGGACTGAACAGCAAGAGATCTTTAGAGAACTTAATTCCGAATATTGTAATTATAAGTTGTTGTATGTAACACCAGAAAAGATTGCCAAGTGAGTGCCATTATGCTCTCCCACCCCCTTAAATTTATTTATTTTTTCTTGATAAGCAAATATTGCTTTTTAATTGAGAAGCATATTCTTCATTTTCGATTTTCGATGAAGTTCTTTAGTTTTTAATGTGACTGCAGAAGTGACGTGCTTTTACGAAACCTGGAGAGTTTACATGCTCGAGAATTGCTTGCAAGAATTGTAATTGATGAGGCTCACTGTGTGAGTCAATGGGGGCATGATTTTAGACCAGATTATCAGGTTGGAGCTAATTTTACCTTTCAAATTGATGTTGCATGATATATCATATAAATTTTAATCGATGTTGTGACTTGCACAGGGACTTGGCATATTGAAACAGAAATTCCCAAATACTCCTGTTTTAGCTTTAACAGCTACTGCAACAGCTAGTGTCAAAGAGGACGTTGTGCAAGCATTAGGACTTGTTAACTGCATTATTTTCCGGCAGAGTTTTAATCGCCCAAACTTAAGGTTTGTCAAATGGAGACCTACTTCTTACTAGACTTTGAAAGTATGAATCATTACTCATTTTGAATGTTGCAGGTATTCTGTCCTTCCCAAGACCAAAAAGTGTTTGGAAGACGTTGACAAATTCATTAGGGAAAACCATTTTGATGAGTGTGGCATTATATATTGCCTTTCTCGAAT
Source organism: Arachis duranensis (assembly GCF_000817695.3). Classification (NCBI taxonomy): domain Eukaryota; kingdom Viridiplantae; phylum Streptophyta; class Magnoliopsida; order Fabales; family Fabaceae; genus Arachis; species Arachis duranensis. The sequence goes on along the minus strand of NC_029775.3, from coordinate 2,706,657 downwards.
GGACTGTGAAAAGGTTGCTGAAAAGTTGCAGGTTGGTCATCTGACTGCACCTGTATTGTTGCTTCTCTTCCATTTTTCTTCTCTGTCATGCTTATTGTTTGTTTATTATTCTTTCTGGATGATGATGTTATGGCTACATGATAAACCATAATTGGACTTGTTTTATATTTTCTATAAAAAAGTAAAACTAGAAGTCAACATCTAGTTGAATTGTTGTAACTTGCAAATACATTATCTAGTTATGTTTATTGTTCAGGAGTTTGGACATAAGTGTGCATTTTATCATGGTAACATGGATCCTGCTCAACGTGCCTTTGTTCAAAAGCAGTGGAGTAAAGATGAGATCAATATAATTTGTGCTACTGTGGCATTTGGAATGGGTAAAATATGCTTCTCAGATAGTAGTTATTGCATTGATTTGCTTGAGTAGAATCATAATTTAAAGTTAAAATTTCAGGTATTAACAAGCCTGATGTTCGCTTCGTAATCCATCATTCCCTTCCAAAATCTATTGAAGGTTATCATCAGGTATGGCAGATAGCGCAGACAATTAAAATATTATTTTGGCATAGTTTCTGAATCTGTTTCTGTTTGCTAACATGTCTTCTTGCTTTTCATCATCTTTCAAGGAATGTGGACGAGCTGGTAGAGATGGTCTACGTTCTTCCTGTATATTATATTACAGCTACAGTGATTATGTTAGTATCAGATAATTGAATAGTAAATTGTATGGAATTGGAAGATCATTCAGAATTTATATTAGTGGCAAGTTATTTGAAATAAGTAATAATTGATATCCAGATCTCCCCATTTTGTTGGTGTTTTCACTGCTGATATCTAGCTGTATATAATTTATTTATAGATTCGAGTTAAGCATATGATAAGTCAAGGAGCAATAGAGCAAAGTTCAATGACATATGGATACAGTCGCTCAAATATGACAAATTCAGGAAGGATATTGGAAACAAACACTGAAAACCTTTTGCGAATGGTAATTCTTTCTTAAATGGGATAACAAAAGGCTGGTTGAAGTTTCTATATTGGCTGTTGCTATATTGTCACCCTTTTTATTGTTGATTTTACAATATGTTTTCCTTCAACTGTCTCAGGTCAGTTATTGTGAAAATGACGTTGATTGTAGGCGTCTTCTGCAGCTTGCTCATTTTGGGGAGAAGTTTGATTCTTCAACATGTCAGAAAACATGTGATAATTGTTTGAAGAACACAAGTTTTATTGAGAAAGATGTCACCGAGATTGCAAAGCAATTGGTTTGAAAGCATCTTTTTTCTATAAAATATACTGTTTTCATCCTTCCAGTTTAAGGAATTATGTTAGTTTCAAACTTCCAATATTTGAGATAGAGACTTTAGTTCACTATTTCTCAGTTCGTTTGATTGCCTCTTTTTAGGTTGAACTGGTTAAGCTAACTGGGCAGAAGGTCTCATCATCACATATATTAGAAGTCTATCGTGGATCCTTAAGCCAGTTGGTATGCCACTAAGATAACTTGTTTTATTTCTCCTCTCTTTACTGTTACAAATATTTTCTTGCCCTATTTATCCATTAAATATGTCCTCTAGTTATATACTTCTAATGTTAAAATCAGGTCAAGAAACACCGTCATGATACTTTGAGCCTTCATAGTGCTGGGAAGCATCTAGCTAAGGGTGAGGCTTCTCGAGTATTGCATCATCTTGTTGTAGAGGATTTTCTTGTGGAGGAGGTTAAAAAAAGTGATTTTTATGGATCAGTATCATCAATATTGAAGGTATTGAAAGAAATAGTCTATGTTTGAATCCTGCAATTTATTTTCAGAAGTTTCTTATGTGCTTGTTGTGCTTCTATAGCTGTTGTTGCAGCCTTCATAGTTAGACTTTAAATAATAGTAAGCTGTCCAATGGGTTGAATTGTTTTGCAGGTAAATGACCCCAAGGTCCGCAACCTGTTGCTCGGGGGCCAGAGAATTATACTGAGGTTTGCCGATCTCATGAAGCTATTTCTTGCTACTTAATAGCATCCTGAAATGTTGTAGGTTCCCATCGTCCATAAAAGCATCAAAATTAGCGAAGTTCGAGTTCACTCCAGCTAAAGGATCTCTGACATCTGGAAAACAAAATAGTCATCAAATTGATACTCCTGCTCAGCCCCAAACTCAAGTTGACATGGTATATAATGGGTTTTCTTTACGGTTCTTTTTGTTCAATTTTCTAATCTGTCTTGAATTGTCTTTGATAGAACTTTATTTCAGAATCTTTCAGCAAAGTTATACTCAGCATTGCGGTTGCTGCGGGCAACTATTCTTGGTGAAGCTGGAGACGATGTCTTGGCTCACCACGTATTCTGGTTAGTTATACAAGTTCTCTGTATAGAGCTCATTTAATCTTGTGCAGTAATGGATTATGAATAATTTAATTCAATTGAAATTTTGTCTTTGAATGCTAAGCATCTGATGAGCTGCTGTTTCTGTTATATAGTAATTCTCTGTTGCAGCTGATGAGCAAGAAAGTACCAAGAACAAAGGAAGAACTCCTTGAACTCAATGGCATGAGCAAGTAAGTTCATTCTACGAATTAATCAAATGTACTGGTTAACTGAGTCGGCGTTCACAGACGTTTCTGTTTAACACAGGGCCAAGGTAAGCAATTATGGTGATCAGATACTGAAAACCATTGAAAATACTATTAATGAGTATTACAAGTTGGATAAAAGCAGCAATGGCAGTGCTGATTCTGCAAAAAGGAGACGAGATGCAAATGGAGGCCTAGATAGAAATCTTGAGGATGATGATGATGAGTTGACTAAAAGTACTGGTCGCTTAAAGAAAAGGACAGTGCAGAGAAATAATAAAAAGGCTGAGATATACCATTCTGAAGAGGAAGATAATTACTATGGATGTCTTGATGAGGACCTAGATTTTGACAATATAGAAAATGAAGCACTAAATAGAATAAACAGTAGGAATGCTAATGGAAGAGTACTGCCTCAATGGACACCATCTTGAATTTGTATTATTATTTATTAAGGGCTTTTTCTTGAACACTTGGTGGTTGGTGCCAACCTAAAAATTAAGAGGAAATTGTATATAGCTCCTCACTCTGTCATGGCCATCAATAGTGTATTCTGGGACAACACGGCATTTTGAGTAATGCCGTTGACGAATTGTTAATATGTATTATTGGTCGCAATTACAAATTGTCAATTATATTTCTTCGGAATAGGTGGTCCTGTATCCTAAGTTAATTGATGAGGAATAAATTTAAGAGAAAGTCCTTATATTTAATGGTGGAACAAACATATGCTGGTCTTATATAGTCAATTGCTTTTAATAATTATATTTATTTGGTAATTTTAATTGGTAGGCATTCTATTCAAGTGGATTATATTTGGTTATTTATGAATTTAGTTTTAATATTTAGTAATGCGAATAAATGATTATTTGTACTCATGAAAGATATAAACGCTCACAAATGTACTAATGTAAAAATAAAACGACAATTATAATTACGGAAAATGACTTCTGTGTGCCAAGAGTATTAATGGAATTCAAATGGTAATTTATTCTTAGTTATGCATTAATATATCGGCATTGCGCTGAATGTTTATCTATAAAAAGTGCTATAATTAAATAGTTGTAAAAACTATTTAAAGTTTTTATAAATACAGGAGAGTATTGTCACATTCCAACGTTACTGTGTTGGTATTTGGATTTACTCAACCTCTTAAATTAAGATAAAATTAGTATAAATCTTAAAATTTAACAAGAAAGTTAAGAATATAAGAGAACTCAAGAAAAAGGAGGTTTTTGTGGAAAGAATACTTTATTACTCAAGTATTTGTTACAAATAACTCACACTCAAACCCTAACTCTCACCCCTATTTATAATCATCAGTTAGGATTAATCTAATCAACAGTTCAAATTGATTATCTAGAACCTTCACTACAAATATTTATTCTACCACATTTCTCCAAATATTTTTAGATTATTCCATACTACTATTCATACTTCTATATATATCCACATTCTTTTAGATTACTCTATGACATTCCAAAGTCTTAGAACTTTCTAAAATATTTCAGGACTTTCTAGAACATTCTAGACCATTCTGGAACTATCTAGAACATTCTTAAACACTCCAAAACACAGAGTGTACCCTTGAGAGTTATTTACGTCGTTTTAGAGTCTAGACAAATTGACCATTCGATTCTTCAGCATGGCCGTTGGCTGCTGATAGTTTCATTCAAATCATATACAAATGCCTCCTCTCTCGATTAATTGTCATAAACTAGGGAGTTTGTCGTGCCCTTTCGGGTGAAATACAACTAGTTCATTATATAGACAATATTCCACCACAGGAATAGAACTTCCGAAATCAACAAATACCAGTAATTAAAATCTAGACCATGGATACATACCTATTTACATATCTGTTCGTTACATTCAAAAGAATTCACTACAAACAATCACTTATCTTTACAGCAACCTAGGATAAACAGCTGACAACATTTTTCTTTTCCCGGTCATGCAGCTGACAACTTTTAACACACTGATATATACACAAATGTGTGTCTAATTATTATTAGTGTTATTTTTGTACTTAAATTACATTCACATGCTATCAGTGTTATTTTTGTACTTAAATTACATTCACATGCTATCAGTCAAATGCTTGTACCAAGGTCCATGAACACTAACTGATATGTTGGCTGCCACAATCAAAACACCGGCAGCTTCCACTACTTTGTCAGTCAGAACACAAGCCCCAACCTTGAGGAGGGCCAGCTCTGCTAATTTTCTGCCGCATGGTCCGCTTCCGCCAAGCACAGTACCACGCAGTGCTGAATAGACAGCATTGAACACCCTCTCAAACACAGGATCCCCAGCTTGGAGGCTCTTGCCTAGCATCCTCCCAGCAACCACCTTCCTTGACTCAAGTTTTCCAGCATCTTCCTCACCTGTGCCCAAGTTGCATATCACTTCTACAAGATCTTTAACATCAGCATCCTCAACGCTGTCGACGAGGTCAACAAGTCTTTCAGCACATTTAGTTACAATGTTCTCCATATCTGTAGAGCTAGATACTGCTTTTTCACTCAGGAGAATCTGGCGACATATAAGAATGCTGCAGTTTCCAAAATAAGATATTGGTAAATATACATACATACCATTGAAAGTGAGACACATCACACAACATTATCTCCAGCATTAATTCAGTTAAGGTGTAACTAAATTACCTTGTAGATATCACAATAATCTTCTGAATTTGAGCCTGAACGGATCTCAGCCTCGACAAGTTAAGAGATAAGGTCTCCGGTAGATCATCTTGTTTCAAACCAGATATTCCGCTAACTAATTTTAGCAAACCAAGCTTCACAACTAGATCAACTGGTTCTCCTTGGCATTCAGGCAGCTGGTTACCTGATAAAATCAAATCAAATTATATACAAGCGGCAACCAAAAATAAGCATCAGTGAAATTAGAGGTAGAGAAGATTTCTCAACATTGTACCTGTAGCATTAACATCAGGAGAGGATACCGTTTGACTACCAGTTGTTTTAAGCATAACATTTCCCCCAGTTCTGAGTGTAGTGGGAGGAAGACATTCTTGGGAAGAATTATCACCCAACGCTGAACAGAAACCCACATGTTCATCCCACTCCCGATCTTTGCAATTCCAGACAGATGAAAGCCATCTAACTGTTGATGGCAAAGAGGTATTGGCTACAGATGGAGATCCATATTTGTTACTGAAGGCATTTCTAAGGTAGTCCAGACCAGCAGGCCCCTTAATCAAAGGCTCCATCAGTTTTATACGTGCTTTGCTTATCTCTTTCTTAAGAATCTGTCATAAAAACATTTAATATGTCACAATATAAAACAAATATTTACAGGCTAGAAAGCATCCATGCTGGTGCAGTTTCTTCTTTTGTTTGAGCTCAAGCTGCTCAAATGTGTCTCTATAAGTACTCCTCACACTAGTAACAGTAAATTCATTGAAGGAAATAAGTAGAGGAAAGATAGGCAAACACACCTGAATCTGTTCAAGGACAAATCGCAAACCCTTGATCAAGGCTATAACACAATTGTTTGCCTCATCCCTTGATTGACATATTTCTCTCAACTCAGAAAATAATTTCTGGTGTGTAGCCTTCATTATCTCCTCATTGGCTGGAGACGAGAGCTTTCGTAAGTTGGATAGCGAAAACTCGAGGATTTGTCCAAGGTAATCAATATCCAGGTTACCTGATGTAAGCACCTTGAGATACACAAGAAGATATATCAGAAAATGAGAACTAAATTAAATGTTAGATATGTCAAATGCCACATTTAATAGTATCACATGCTGCTGCTACCTGAGAAAGAATTTCTAAATCAATTGCTGCAAAAATATCTTCCTTCCAGCTTTGTGGAGCAATGTCACAAATCTCATCCCTAACCTCTCCCACAAGCTGCACAATCTGATCATAATTGGGCTCTTCCTGCTTAACAGACTCCATGATACCATCCCAAAAGGCCTTCTCCATTGTCTCTTTTATTTTCCCCTGCATTAATTAAAAAATGTTTGAATCGATAATCAGAATTTTATGTATGTCATCAGTTGAAAGCAATTTTGATAAATTATATTTTGAAAAAAAATAAAAAGATGGATTTTAGATTAGAGAATTTAATTTTGAAGACTTTAACTAAAGCACGAACCAAAATGACCCAACAATGCAACATGACAAAAAGATGCACTGACCTCAATGTTATTCTGAATGTGATCAGAGACGTCAAAGCCATCAGCAAAGCTACGGTGACTCTCATGAAGAAATTCATTTACAATAATTTCATTCTCTGTTATTGACATTGCAGATGACAGAGAGTCCATCTGACTGACTGAATTGGTTCTAGGTGCTGAGAAGCTTGCCCCTCCAAGGGATGTGTCACTCTCCTTGAAAAGAGAGCGAACTACTCGGCTATGCCTGTTATTTCCCACATCTGAAGTATTTCTTTCACTTGAGCTAGCGACAGTAGAAAGAGGTGTTGGGCTTTGAGATGTTGGTGGAGTTATTCCGGACCTCACTTGTCTTCCGTTGGCTTTCACTCTGAAGTATCTAGATCGTGTTTGAGACAATGCAGATTCCATACGTTCAACCCCAGCATCTCCACTCAGGTGCTGCACCTTTTCTCTCAACAGCTTTTGATCTTCAGTGACCTGCAGTAAAAAAGCTATAAGATTAGGTAATGGTTACTTCATTGCAATAAATAAGAAAACAACCAAAGGAAGAAAACCGGATATTGAAAGATCATCCAAATGACTAAGCAAGCAAAATGTGTGTAAAAATTTATTCAACAAAATAACTCCGTACACATCTGACAATATTTCACTTCCGCATCCAGTATCCAGAGTCCATTCAGCAAACATTCAAAAAAAAAAAAAACTCGCAAGTAGAACAAGATGGAGAATTACCTGATGCCGAACAGCTCTCATATCATGGCTAAGTTGCACACCATCACCATCTGACGTTAACTTACAAGTTTGAATCATAGAAGCCTCAAGCTGGCATGCAGCTCTTACCAAATCCTCCTCAAGTGATTGAGCATCCCTAACCTTCCAGACGACAAAACAATTCAAGTACGAGCACCATGCTTTATCAAAAGAAGCAAGCTGAGATCGGAAGGTGCAGCGCTTTACAACTGCTGTGTCAGTCTCTTCATCAGAACTCTGTATTGGTCCATCTAGTATAATCTTAACCAGCACCTCAAACTTCCGAATGAACTCTTGTGCAGACTTGGCCAATGCAATCTCACGTTCTCCCATTCCACTGAAGACAGCATCTGGATGACCCAATATCATGTAAGCACAAAGAACAATTCTCACTGGATACCTTGATAACCTAGTTAAACTCTTGTTCGACTCCTTGACTGAATCTATTTTCTTTGCCTCCCTGTTTCTCACAGAACTCCTGGGTGTAGGCCTTTTCTTAGGGGTAGCAACACGCTTGAGAAGGTGATCAATGTTATCCAAGCTCAAAAAACGATTCACAGGAGAAACCATTGTGGACACTCTGAGGCGGCTTTCAATCCGATCAAGTAAAGTTTTGACAGTTTGAAGCGTAGAAGATGATTCAATCAGAAGAGCAAGCTGTTCAAAAGGCATTGACTTGACAGATTTCTCATTGATCCCCAATGAGTCATAAGCTGTTGCCAGGGCAAAGGTTGTTCTCTTCTGTCCCAGGAACCTCCTCCAGCACCTTAAAGAAGAAGCAAATAAATGACATACGTTAGGTGAAGTCCCACATACTGTCAGGCTTAAAAAACCCAATATTCATTGTACTTCAGCTTTAAGAAGGGTGTAAATTCAATCCAACAGATAAACAGATCTTCAAGTACATGATTCCTATGAAAACACATAATAGCTTTGAGCACAGACTTCCTCTAACGTGACTACAACCAAGTAAAGAAGTGGAAACAGAAATATTGAATGAGGATAACCTTGCTAGTTTTTTGGAAAGATATTCTGCTTGTTGTGGCATTCTACCCCAGTTCTCTCGTCCATAACCCCTTCCCCTATGCCTGAGAAATTCAGCTCTTTGTTTTCTTGCCTGATCAGTATAAATTCAGAAGCTTAGTCTTAGTCATAAAACAAGCACTGATAAAGACAAGAAGAAGCGAGAGTTTTGAGATGGAGAATGAAAGAGATAGAAAAACAACAGCTTCAAAAGTCATCATGGTACCCTTTGTAATCGATTTTCCAATTCATCCTTCTTTTTCCTTCTCTCAATCTCACGCTGGTGGGATACAGACTTCGCCACATGTCTAACCTGAGAGACTCGAGCATGTGCTTTTTTCTTCTCAGCTTCCAACAATCCAAGTCGTTTTGTTTCAGCAGCAGCTCGTTTTTGGTGAATTGCTGCACGCACACACTCCTTATATTTGTTCTCTCTAGCCATCCTTCTCATCAATGACTGAGAAGATCTTTCTCTAAGAGACGCCCTTCTCTGTCTGTGAGC
>NC_029775.3:2696320-2697631 GCF_000817695.3 Arachis duranensis | reverse complement strand
GTGATTCAACTTTTGTCCCAAGTTTAGCGCGTTCACTCTCATAGCGGATTTTAACTCCAGTTTTTGCTGCTTGGCGTAATTCATCTAGCCTTGCTAGGCGCATTTGGGCCTTTGTCAAAATGCTCAACCTGTCAAGGAAAGCAGTAAATTATGTTAATTAAGTCAAATAATATTATTGGAAAAAAAAAATTCTTCTGCATTAAAACCAATTTTAGAACTCATATAAATTCACTTATCAACAGCCAATGAGTTATAACTCAAATGACATAGTCTCCCCATACCCATCTAAGAGGTTACGGGTTCGAGTCTCCTATCTTTGGTAAAAAAAAAAATTCACTTATCAACAGAACAAAAAGTCTAAGAATCTTATATTAAATGTGACCATGTCATTTTAAATATCTAACTATTCATGAGTAGAATAGTACAAGGCAAAACTTTGAGAACTATATTATATAACATTGAAGATTGAAGATGTATGTGAAAAAGTGCCTCATCTCTAACTCAAAAAACTAGCATTGACCGAGTTCTTGAGGAGTAAACTTCTCTGGAAAAATGATATATAGCTTGAAAAACAATTTGAGTAATTAGTTATTATACAAAATAATTGGCAAGGACAACACTGGCCTCCAACTAGGATAGCAAAAATAACCGTTCTTACAATATTTAAAATCACAGCGCTACAACTAATTGAACTTAAAGTTTAGAATAGACTCAAAATAATTGAACATAAGTAACCCCACCTCTTCTGTTCAGCAGCCTGCAGCTTTGCTTCCAGTCGTTGACCAAGATCTTCATCCTGAGATGAACACCGTGAGGGGCTTCTTGGCTTTGCACGTGCCTTGCTTGAGAGCTTCTCATAGTATTTCTGCAGTCAAGAAAATTTAAATAAATAGAGAGACCCAGGAAAAATATAAAAAGGGAGAGGGGGATTTTAAAAATTGAAAAACATATAAAGAGAAGAATCAGTCAGTAACTATTTAAACGATGAAATGAGGAAACCATATATGCTACACACTAAAGCATATTCCAACCAATTCAAAAAGCGATCAGTTAAATGCTTGCAATTCGTATAACTAACCAACACGAAAGTTATCACAGAAAGTCAGAGCCATGTGCAAAGGTACCACCAAGGAGTGCGAATCAAAATTCGAACAGAATAAAAAACACCCTCCTGCTCTCTTACCTACCATATAAAAGTCTTGTAAACAAAGCAAGGGACGTGGAAGAAACCAGCCAAAATCATGACGTATTTAATCAAAATAATTTCTTGAGACCGATGCCAAAAAAAAAAAAAAGAAAAAAACTAGGATT
>NC_029775.3:2674157-2696298 GCF_000817695.3 Arachis duranensis | reverse complement strand
TTATGTAACGCCAGAAGAAAAACAATTTGCCAATAGAGATTATCAGATAGTAATCTCAGTAAAAGTTCCATGTTTCTTCCAGAAACCGGCTTTAAAAAAGAAAGAGAGAAAAAATTACACGTGGTGATATTTACGGCAAGAAAATAGAAACGCCTAAACAGGGAAAAGAAAAAATCACTTCGATTTTAAGTCCCTAAACTTTCTCACCAACTAACAAAATACTGTTTAAGAAATGGAATCGTAAAGACACCTGTCTACGGAGATCAGCGTCGCGAAGCTTGGCTTCGATTTCCTCCACCGTGCTCGGAGACTTGCACTCCGTGTCTAGGAGCCTTCGTCTCAGCCTCTTCGGCAACCTCGTCGGCGACGAGAAAGAATCTTCATCACCGGTCGGAAATTCCATCGCAATTCCTCCGCCGCCGACGACTCTCCCCTCCGGCAACTCCACTCCGGCAGCCATCTCTGGGAAACACGACGTCGCAGAAACCGATCAAACCCTTAGTACGACGGCGATGAAGGCAAGGCAACGACGTCGTACTGTACGAAACGCACCACAGAGAAGATAGGAACGGTGAATTCAATTAAAGATCACAATGAAGAACCGATTCAATTATATATATCCACGTAAAAATTCAGAGTAAATAACAGTAACAACGGAAAATTCAAAACGATTCAAACGGAAACGTTGCGCCGAGTGGACTCAGCTTCGAGGAGCTTCGTTTTTTTGGTTTGGGAGTTTTTAGAGAGAGAAAGTTGAGAAATAAAGAGAGTTCCTTTTTCATAAATGAAAATGTGATTGCCGTGTTTGGGTTTATAATGCGAATGGGTTTACGTGACGTGTTTTGTATTTAACTCTTAATCAGCAGGATTATAAGGGTATTAGCCACGTCAGCATGGCCCCTCAACGGCACTCTCCCTTGTGCTTTTTTCGGACTTAAATGCCCCTCGTTCCTATCCTTTTTGACTATATTGCCCCTATCTTATCGGCCCCCTTCTCGATTTGACAATTGACATATTTCCTCTTTGTTGCAAAACAGTAACACCATACACCAGACTCCAACACCTGTCCATTTTTTCAACTATTTTTCGCTCTTCTCCAATCGACACCTTCCTTATTATTATGAAAATTACAATTCTATCCTATATATAGATTGGTTATTACAAGTTTTTTTTTCTACTGTTGCAAGTTCTTTTTTTTTTTCGGGCACAAATATAAGAGACAGCAATTCCCAATGTCGACGAAAATTCTTATTTGATGGAAGATTTTTGGAGGAGTCATTTGTCCACTGGATTGTAGGAAGCGAATGATTTTCAAAACCATCATTTAGTGGAAAAAAGTGAAAATATTAGCTTCTGATTAGATGATTAGAGTAAACAATAGATTGAGAAGTCATTATGTCTAATAAAAAACAAAGAGACAGCAATATTTTCCTGAAATTCTAATGTACCTCTTTTTATCTATTGTGTTTAGCGCATGTTAGAATATCAGTAATCTCAAAACGATAGGATTAACCGCTGATAGTTTGCTCTAATTGGTTGATTGGACTACCCAACATGTTTTAGTCGATTGAAAAATTTAGTACGTTAGTTTAAGCGATGATCTAATTTTGGCATACTTTGCAAAATTTAAAACCAATATAACAACTTGTCCTGACATAGTCTTTATATATTGGAAACCAGTATCTCACCATCCATATAGATTAGATTACTTCCTGTCCTCCGTATGGCTCTAACAAATGCTTTTACTCAAAAAGTTGATCGTGTTGCAGACATTAATGCAACAAAACTGGCTTAGAATTTGGTTGTTAGAGTTGTTCGTTTGTACGAAATTTCTAGTTCATGAAATCTCACAGATGTATGCAACTTAGAGTTGGTGCTCCAGGATGAAATGGTGTGTATCCAACTATTCATTTTAAAATTGATCATATTAATTTGTGAAGTTTATGCATGTTAATTGTGTGTGTTTGTATGTGTGCCTGTTTGGGATGATCATATACATTACTCCATTCCAAAGACAAATGTGGTGGTCTTTAAGACAGTTGTTCGTGAGTTTAAAATTTACTCAATGAAAAATTTCATTGTTCGGCCAAATTCAAAAGGTGTAAGGACAATTACACACAAGTTCAAGCTGAGTTTTTACATGAAAACTTCTGTTAGTGCTTTCTCTAGTGAGACCTTTCAACTGAATCCTTTCCGATTCGTCTCTTTACGGAAATTAAAGCATCCTCCTAGGTAATATATTGATCAAATGATTTATAATTTGGCGGTTTATTTGGTTTCATTATTTTGTTTGTAGATAACTGATGCTGTCTTTGTTGGTTTTTATCTCCACTGTGGTATAGATTGCATTGGTCACGTTGTTGGAAAGGAGGATGTTAGACCAATGGTTACAAAATCAAGTCAAGAAAGTAAATGCATGACACTATACTGAGAGGATCTTTAGTAAGTCGTTTGGCTGGTTTCATTGGTGTGTCATTAAGTAGTTGTTTCTGTTGTGGCTATTCTTATTGTTGTATGCTTTACAATATAGTAGGAAAAACAAGATCAAGTCCACTATATTTGGTGAAACGATTGGCAAATTAACTCTATTTGTCAATAAGGATGATGGTGAGCTACTGATTTTGATCGCTCAACTCTTCAAGCCAAATCAGTACTTCAATCAGATTGCTGTTCAGAATAATCTTTATGCCTCAAGAGTATTTCTGAACCTTGATTTCCCTGATATTGTTGCATTCAAGAATCGGTATGTAAACACTGAACGTTAAGTTACTTTTGGGAGAAAAATTGTATATATGTTTAGGCACAACTGTATATTAGTGACATTTTTTTTTATCGGATTACTTCGAGTTAGCCTATTAAAGAAGGTGACGTTGGCTCGCAATGAATTAATCATACGGAGATCCAACCTCAGTATTCATTTAGTGATGAACTTTCGGGAGTTTTCTTTCCAATCAATACAATTGAAGAAGTTTTGAACATGACTTATCTAAGTTCATTTCCCACATTTTTATATTAACACTGATTTCGTTGCATTGCCTTTAAATGTCATTAAGATGAGAGTCCATGTTGTTGCAGGAAGGCTCCACTTGGGTTTTAGCTAGTATAGTGTTTGTTGATGTTGGCACCGCCTAGTGTAAGAGTTGTCCTAAAAAAGTTGTGGAGAATTGTCGAAAAGTGGGATTTAATGCTCCGTTTAGGTAACAGTTCTTTGTTATGAATTTTATTCCACCTCTTAACAGTAAACTTCTTTATATGACCATGTTTTCTACGTTTAATGCTAAAATGTCAAATTTGTCACTGTTGATTTTGGAACACCTTGGTGATTACAAATAACACATCACTTCCTAGAGCAAATGAAGTTTCACTTATTATGGTGATCCCATGCCAAAAAGTTCAGTTGAATTTTACTAAATGTGAAGCAATGTAGTGTAATTAGAAATGGTGTGTAATTTGTTGTCATGTTATTATTTTGTTACGAGTTGTATTCTATTTTTAAGGAAAATACTAAATTGATAAAACTCAGAGTATACGGTATACCATATAAATATAGCCTAAAAGTTGTGGAGAATAAGGGTCGATATTTTTGTGTTCATTGTCAAAAAGTGGGATTTAATGCTCCGTTGAGGTAACAGTTTCTTTGTGATGAATTTTCTATAACTTTTTAACAACAAACTTCTTTATGTGACCATGTTTTCTACGTTCAATGCTAAAATCTCAATTTTCTCAATGTTGATTTGTTACACCTTGCTAATTATAAATAACACATAAGTTCTTAGAGCAGATGAAGTTTCACTCATTAGGGTGATCCTATAGCAAAAAGTTTGGGTTTTATTAAATGTGAAGCAATGAGGTGTAATTAAAAAGGGTGTGTAATTTGTGGTAATGTTATTATTTTGTTACAGAATTCTATTCTATTTTTAAGAAATAATACTAAATGGTCAAAACTCTGGGTATATCATATAAATAAAAGCTGTGTGTTTATAGTTTTATCTAAATTTCACACACAACTATAAACATGAGTCAATCTACTTAACTAATTATATTTTGAGGGAAAAAAAAAACTAAATGGATAAAACTCAGGGTATACTACATGAGTAAGGGTATTTGACTTAGATTACTATTCAGCGCTTTGTATTCTTACTGATAATAGAACTTGAATAAGTTTGCCTCTAATTTAATTATTTTATCTATTTCAAATAAGTCATGTGGCCAACTAAGGTATACACATTTTTTTAAAGTGTGATTTTTGGCTGTTGGAATGGAGTAAATGCTCTAAATGTAACCCTATTAACGCGTTTAATTTCAAGATTTATTTACACTATAAGTTTCGTATCCATACTTATCTCTCCTCTGAACACTTTTAATTCAGTTTGGTTTGTTTTTCCTCAGGTATCGACTTAATGTTATAGTCACAGATGAGACTGGATGTATTAATATAATGCTTTGGAATCAAGAGGCTGACATAAAGGATCTAATGGTAAAATATTATGTATTTTACGGAGCGTATTTGGTTATTTATCAATATTAGGACTATCGATGTGTTAACCAACAAATGAAGCCTTTTTTCATGTGCAGAAAGATGCTAATGAGAATGCCTGCCCAAAAGCTTTTGAACCTATAATTAATAGGAAGTTCCTTTTTAGATTGTCTATTTCACACAAAAATCTAACTTTTGTTGACCAAGCTTATAATGCTATTAAGATTAGTGATGATGAGGTATTCATTGGTCTCTATTCATCCCACAGTTCTTCCATATATATTGGAGTTCGTATTTAAATTATGACTCATTATTAAACTGTTTATTGCAGTTTCCATATTCTTAAAGGTGTATTTGTAACTAAATTTGGAATTCATGTGGTGCAGGGTATTGAATAAGGTCTTTCAAACGTAGTGCCTACAATTGGAAATAATGACCTTGACTCAGATGGGAATGGAGTTGCTATTGCTTTTCTGTCAAAGGTTAGGATTCCATTAGATATTCTTTGTCACTCATGTTGCATTGTAGAACCTAATAATTGATATTGCAAATTCTGTTGCACTCATGCAGGATTCTGGCACTGAAAGCATCTTTGAGAGTGGCTTAGATACTCCTGATAAATGTGTTATAGCAGATTCCGCTCCAAGCATGGGTGTTAGTGGACTTACCAATCCGGAAGACCAGGGGTCCAATAACAAGACTTTCAGACGTGGTTCTACCAAGAGGAAAATTGAGCGATTCACTAAATTTGGGATATATAATGTGATTGTACACATTTGTTGGTTACAGTTTAGTTGCAATGGATACTTACCCTTATCAAACTTGGTGTTATCAACCTATGTATGTTGCTGTAATGATCTTGGGTGTCCATAAACAATGTAATATCAATGTTTTAACGTTTTGTAGTTTATTTTTACTCTAGTTTTTCTTTTTTTAATCGAGTTTCATAAGGCAGTAAACAAAATGTAACTTCATGCTCTAATTAAAATATGCAATTGGACTCATTTGTTTATATAATTTTTTGTGTCTTTTATTCTAAAATATTAACTCTCTGAATATTATTTTGGGTTTAGTGAATGTCTACCTTGCTGATCAGAACTAACACTTTACCTCTTATACTGGATGTCGCTTCACCATTTTTTTTTTGTTATTCCATGTAGAGTTGGCAATCTATACCCTACCCACGGGTACCCAACTCAGACCAACCCATTCGGATAGGGTTGTCTATCCGATCCGATGCGGGTAAGGTAGGATGCGGTGCGAGTTTGCCTATGGATAGGATAGGGTATGGGTTCAGGGTATACTCTACCCTATCCTACCATACCCGCACCCCTAATATATTATATAATATATATGTAGTGAAGAAAATGAGCGTTGAATTTACAATCTTCCTTTTATAAAAATTTGAAATAGCCATTAAACTAGTTGATTATCATATTATTTGTAATTTTATGTTAGATTTCTTTAAGATTTTATTGTTAGTTTTTTATTTTCTATTTTATTAATATGTATGAATTTTGGAATGGTTGAATTTTATATTTGCTTAATTTTTTTATTTTTCGGCAGATAGGGTAGGGTAGGGTAGGGTTTAGAACTTTAGGGTGCGGGTAGGGTTAGGGTTGAGAAATTCTCAACTTGTGGGTAGGATAAGGTAAAATTTTAAAAAAGTTTTCAACTTGAGGGTAGGGTTAGGATAGAATCCAAACCCTACCCTATCCTACCTTACTCTACCCATTACCAGTTTTAATCCCATGCTAATACTATTTTATTTGCTTATGCCTTTTGTAAACTGTTCTGCACATTAAAAAACCTACAATTTGGAGTGAAGTTGAAGTAAAAAGGAAAATTAAAATAGAAATATTATGAATCTTGATGGGATGGTTTTGCGGTTTGATAAGAAAAAAAAATTGAAACTATTTACATAACAAATTAAACATAGATTAAATAAAAAAAAATATTATGTAATTTTTGTTCAATTGGATTAATAAGTGTCCAGTACCATTGTTACGATGCTTTATTTTAAATGTTTAATAATTTTTATCAATTTTTTTAATTAACTTTTGTATACTAAATCTCAAAAATTGAAAAAACAAATCATTTTGTTTGACTTCTAAATTTAATATTTTTTAGTCAAACTTTTTAGAAATATAACAAATAATACATGAAAACAAAAATAACTCTAGTAATTCACTTTTTAAAGTTCAATTTATTTTGTACTCAATTTTTTATGTTTATTATCAACAAAATATACAAAATCAACTTATTTTTTAAAGTACAAACTATTTGAATTACCATTATTATGAAGCTTGATTTTAACTATTTAATATTTTTTGGTAATGTATGGAGTTAAATTCTGTATACCAAATCTCAGAAACATATAAAAAATATAAAAAAATTTACTTTTTAACTTAATATTATTTAGAGTAAAACCCATCTCCGGTCCCTAACCATTTATGAAAAAGATCTGACACCCCTTGACCATTAGAAAATAATAACACAGTCCTTATCCATTCTCTCTGTGGGACCGAAATGCTCTTATAGCGCCCCCTGACCATTAGGCTCTTCCGGTTACTTTTTACCAAAAAATCGTCAAGAGAGTCCTTTCGATCACACGGAGAGAATGGATATCGCATTGTTATTTTCTAATGGTCAGGGGGCATCAAGTCTTTTCCATAAATGGTTAGAGACTGGGGAGATGTTTTACTCTATTATTTAATCAACTTTTTAATAAACATTATCAATAATACATGAAAAGAAAAAAAATTATTTATTCACTTTTGAAAGAAAAAAATATTTTGTGCTCAATTATTTATGGTTGCTAAAAGAAAATATACAAAATAAGCTATTTTTTTAAAATACAAAATATAAAGTGCAACTTTAGATAATAAAATAAGGTGTATAAAAATATTAATGAATCTTGGACTAATTGATCGATTATTTGATAAGAAAAAAGAATTTCGAATACATTTCAACTCAATTTGTATAGACTCTTAAGACATAATACCCAAGACTCTTAAGACATAATATATTATTAAGCTATATAAAAATGTGGTGAATATTCGAGTAATTGCTCTTCTGTTTGGTAAGAAAAAGGGATTTTGAAAACATATACATAAACCCTTATATAAAAGAATAAGGAATTCTAAAAACCTTTATATATACCGTGAATTTTATCCATTTAGTATTTTTTCTTAAAAATAGAATAAAATTCTGTAACAAAATAATATCATCACTACAAATTATATACTTTTTCTAATTACATTATATTGGTAATTAGAAAAAGTAAGATTTGTAGTAAATTTTTTTTGATGGAGTTGATAGCTGCCAACTACCATTATGTCTACTCTTTAGGTTGATATCAGTGCACTATATGAAAATCAGCAGCAAATTTCTGTTTCACAATTTATGCAGTTTTTCAACATAAGCAAACTCCACTCTTCATTTTCTAAAGAGTGTTAAAATTAAAGTAGATAATGCATTATACCACAGTGAATGGAAAATCAATAGATATGCTGAGACATAAAAGGTGGTTTATTAATTATAATAGATACTTTATGTACAATATATTTTTAGGTTGCCATTGTTTATGACATTCAAAATAAAATATATGACATACTTATAGATCACACGTCAAAACATGTAAAATACTATTTCTCATATAGTGCAAAATATATGTTATCACAGAGTAGCAGATAATAATCCAATACAGTTTACAGTTTAAAATCTTTCAATTAACAACTCTATATAGTAGTTCTGCAAGGAATTCAGCTTCAGTATAATGTTGCCTCTTACCTTTAGTTTATACACTTGACAGCACTCTGTCTATTCAATCCCAAACTTTTATTCTGAGCTTTTCCCTTCACTTCTTAGTAGGTGAAAAAAAATACATTCTTGTCTATACGAAAAGGTAATCAATTTGCCAAACTGAACCATGTCCAAATGGTTTAAGGTATGCAGCAAATTAAAATTAACGGGTAGGTACTGCAGCGAATAAATCATAGTTAGTGTTTAAGGAGAATTTATCGATGTTATCAGCGAGAACTACATAACCAATATTTCACAACTTTACTAAAAATGAAATGAATTCTTTAAGATCAACTTGCTAATCTACTTGCACTCAAGTCTGAATGTGTCAGAGCCTTCTTATAGTAAGCATATGGAGTGTATCTGCATTTGGATACTTAAAAATATTAGTCACCATAGTAAAATATGTATATGACCAAATCCTTCAAGCTGTCAATTCAGATTGCGGTAAAGTTTTCTTTTTATATGGGTACGGAGGTACAGGAAAGACTTTCGTTTGGAATACTGTCTCAGCTGCTCCTAGATCAAAGGGTCAAATTGTCTTAATAGTTGCTTCAAGTGGAATAGCTTCACTCTTGCTACTTGGAGGAAGAACAGCTCATTCCAGGTTTACAATCCCCCTAACTTCTGATGAATATTCCACCTGTAATATAAAATAAGGAAGCCCACTAACTGGGTTAATTTTGGGAACCAAAGTTATTATTTGGGATGAAGCATCAATGATGAATAAATTTTTCTTTGAAGCACTAGATCAAACTATGAGAGACTTACTTTAACACGCTAACCATTCAAGTTTACGGTTGCCATTTGGGGGAAAAACAGTCGTCTTTGGTGGTGATTTTAGGCAAATCCTCCCAATGATAACAAGACAAGATATTGTTAATGCATCAAATAATTCCTCTTATCTATGACATGAATGTAAGTTATTAACTTTAACTCAAAATATGAAATTACGGTCTTCAATAGAAGATGAAAGCATCAGAGAACGAAAAGAATTTGCACAATGGATCCTTGATTTAGGAGATAGAAAACTTGCTCATTCAGAAGATGGATACAGTGTGGTCTCTATACCACCTGAACTCTTAATTACAAATTTTGATGATCCAATTCATGCAATCGTTGAAGCTATATATATTGACTACCTAAAGGATCCCACAGAGTTTAGGAATTTGCATGGCCATGCTATTTTGGCTCCAACAATCAACGTTGTTGAACAGGTTAATGATTATATGCTAGCTTTAAATGAAAATGAAAAAAAAATTATCTCAACTCTGATTCACATTCTTTTAAAGAAGGAGCAGCAGACAGTCTGGCATCAATGCACACTCCAGAATTTTTGGCAAACATTAAATCTCTTGGACTTCCAGCTTTAGGCAAGGCAGTCCTATCATATTTATTAGAAATTTTGTCATTCAGCAAGCCTTTGTTATTATACTAGATTAGTTATCACAAGGCTTGACAACAAAGTTATTGAACCAGAAGTCTTATCAGAATCTAACATTGCTGAAAAGACTTTCATACCTAGGATGACATTAACTCCTTCGAATACAAAACTGCCATTAAGTTTTAACGAAGGCAATTCTCTTTGATGCTCTCATATGCCATGACTATAAATAAAAGTCAAGGATAATCATTGGATTATGTTGGGTTACTCCTTAAACAGCCAGTATTCACACATGGCTAACTATATGTTGCGGTCTCAAGAGTTAATAACAAATATGGACTGAAGATTGTTATTTCTCATGACAATTCAAATAATTACACTGAAACCAAGAATGTCGTTTATCATAAAATTTTTAGAAATATTTGATTTTGGCATATTGTGTCACACACAATAAGTAAGAATCATATTCTCAACGGAAATGTTTGGTAACCAAAGAAAATCAGCAAAAAACAACCATAACTTGCCTTATTTGGCATTCATTAATTATTGCGACAATTAATGAATACTAAATAAGGTAAGTTCTGACTGTTTTTTTTTTCTACCTAGCATTACCCTATTCTCAATTCCTTTGAATTCTTTCTTTAACCATTTCTTCCTTATTTATGTCTCAATATTTTCTTTCTAATATTTTACCAAGTTTTACCCTTATCATTGTATGTATATGTTGCACACATTATTAATTTTCAAACTCAATTGGTATTTATGTCGTTTATTACAGCACAGCTATCAAATTTAGAATGGAAAATGTGCACTTTTGCTTCAACAATCAATCCTTCTTTTCTTGCCATGTATTTATATTAATTAACCATGTTTAGTTAATGCATGATCCAGAATTATTATCTACATCACTGTCATCATATTTCTAAGCTCAATAAATATACATGACAAACATATCTTTATCCAATTTATATGTTTCTCTCTCATATATCTTTATTATTAATTGCTCAAACTTAATCACCCACCTGCGTAGGCTTCTTGCTAGTTCTTCTATAAATAGAATGTGCGAAATAATAGAAAAGAGTAGGATCTTTACTCTCAAAAAACACTTACAAATCTAATCCATCTCGTGGAAAAAAAAAACGATTTACAAGTTTACTGGCTGACTGAGTACGTTCCATTGTCGAATTTATTTTTTTGTCATTTATGTTTCCTTCATCCTCTATCCTAAGCCATTTGTACTTTGTTTATCCAATCTTGTACCTTAAATCTTTGAAATTTTGTGAAGATTAAGGCATGACTTGAAATTCTATAAATAGTAGAACATTTTCAGATATCAAAACAACGTTTATGCATTTGTTTGTACATGAAATATGGGATGATTAATCATTTGATATATTTCTTTTCAACATGTTTGTATGGATTAACTTTATGATTGCTATTGTTATTCTTTGTATTTTTTTTTTCTCTTTGATTCACTTCTTTGATCGATAGCCATAAGAGGAGTAATTCTGATCTAAGATATTAGAACCTGAACACAAAATTACACAAAGAATAACCGTCCAAGGAAAACATAAAAATTGGTAAAAACTGTTAACAACTGCATAAGATTTAGTGGAACAATTATAAACATGTATGGAAATAGTAATGATTTAGAATCTTGCCAGAATAGACAGAATGCTGGAGAAAATCAGCATGGAACTAACACACAGAATTCAGGAACTGGTTATCATATCATAGCTGTGAAGTTGGCGAACACTTCTATCTCAGTTTTCTAAGAAAAAATCCATGCCAACTCAAGAAAGATTTTGCATAATTCACCAACCTTCTGTGCAGTAGAAATCGCCCTTCATTCATGCCATATGCTGTATCATGGCACAACAGAGGTTGGAGTTCTTATCCCGAATCAATCTAATCAAGTTTCTGAATCTAGATCTCACCATATTCTTGAAGTATTGAACTTTGAATCCTTATTGGATACCAGACGAAATTTGGCTCTTGAACGTCCAAAATTGTTCTTGTGTTGAAAAACAAACCAGAGAAGATCAAGCCAACCTGTAATAAGTTTGAGACAAAAATTTTCCAATCCTCGAAGAATTACTCAGATTGCTTGCATATGAGATGCTAATGCTGACACTTGCTTATGAGTTATGACTCCTGAGAATCATATTGACCTTTCCAACCAAAAGAAGAGTAAAGATTTATTCGCTACCATCAAGTCAAATCATAAATAAACGAAACGGGGCATTCTTTTAATCATACCAAATGATATTTACAATATAGGCAGAGAAATTTGGGGGGATAACCCAGTTCCTACTTCCTAGACAAAGAAACAATAAACAGAAGCTACATCTTCAAAACTAGTTTACTAAATAAAATTGTAATCGTACAGAAGAAATCAGAGAATTTACAATTCAAAAGTAACCAAGGAAATACTTTCTGCCAAAAACATGGAAACCTCTTCTTTGTAAGCTACTTACAGATATCTTTCTCGTATGACCATGCTGAAGAGCCTAAACCTAATTAATGTCATTTTTTATTACCCTTGCACTGCCAATACCTGCAAGTGATCTAAAAATACTTGCAAGCTCAAGTCATCTGTAAAGACAATGTCCGAACCATCTGTGTATGTTGAATTTTGAGTTACGGATGGATTCAACTTGGCAAGAAGAAACCTTGCCTGACTGCTATGCTGGTCACATCTTATAAACTTTGGCACTGGCACCCGTTCCATCACCAATTGCTGTGCATCCAATTCTGGGGCTTCCAACAGCTTTCTGAAGTTCTCATGATTCGGATCCCTATCATAACCAAGCTTTCTCCACTGAGTAATCTTGGACCCATAATGAATCACCACATGGAAGTAGGAATCAAAGAGCAAGATAACATCTGGATAAATGGAACGAATGTCTAGAAGTACTGGCACAGGGGGCCCATCAAATGAATATTGGAAAAGCGTAGGTTGAATCATTATAAGAGAGCCCACTACTCCTTCGCGATTTAGCATTAGTCGGAAAAAAGCAGTTTCATCAGGTGTAGTGTTACAGACATCAATAAATTGAGATCGCCTTAAGTGGAACATAAACTGGGGATAAAGGGAA
Organism: Arachis duranensis; assembly: GCF_000817695.3. Taxonomy (NCBI): domain Eukaryota; kingdom Viridiplantae; phylum Streptophyta; class Magnoliopsida; order Fabales; family Fabaceae; genus Arachis; species Arachis duranensis. The sequence continues at coordinate 2,683,535 of NC_029775.3, read as the reverse complement.
AAGTTGGACGAAAGCCGGAATGTAGAAGGATCTTCTGGCACATAATCCCCAAACTTTGAAGCAAAACGGATAAGTGTGTCATCCAGCCATCTAATCACATCACGGGCATAGCATGTCTCTGCCCGGAGAATAGCAAGTCTTGCCATAACCGAAGCTGCGGCTTCTTGATCAAACCCTGCAGCAATATCGGTAGAATAATTCCCAACCCATCGTCTTGCAGCTGTGGTCACCCTCTTCCGGATTCCCAAGTTCCCTTGTCTGTATCGTGTGATAAACTGAATTAAAAATGCAGAACCAGGCTGGATTTTCTGTTCGTTGCTTACTTGGAAGAAAAAAGCAATACAAGTCTTGTCGGTCAGAGTATTTAACTTCCACATACAGGTACCCCCTTCTCCAACCTCACTCTCACTTACTAAACTATTCTTTTTTCGAAGAGATACACAAGGACCAAGTGCTCCACAGATTTTCACATCTTTCGTTGTCACTACTTCAATGGTAGCATCGAAGTTCATCTTCAAATAGCCACCATCATCACGTTCAAATAGATGCCTCAAACATTTCCTGAATTGATCTGATTCGAAAGACTCAGCCAGAATCATAAACCCACCTGAGCGCTCAACAGGTTCTCGAAGCTCAGCCGCTCCAACTTGGTCAAGAGAACAAGCAAACAGATCAAGAACAACAGATGCATCACAGAGCCTCTTGGAAACTCGTTTGTAGAAACTACAAGACTTCTCATGGTGTCTTGCATGCCCATTCATGATGTGCTGGTGGGTTCTCATGGCTTGGGCGAGATCTGAGTCCACAACCACACCTGGTCCTAGAGTAGCAGGTCCAGATGTGAAGACCATGATCCTCGACCCAGTATTTATTAGGCAAGACTCTAAAACTCCAAGTGCAGCTGATATTGCAGCACCCGTGGACCTTAGAGGACGCCTTCCTGAAGTGTACTTCCACATACAATGGATCTCTTCAATTGCCGCGGTGATGCTGAACTCGCATTCTGAAATTGGCAACAAATATCCCTGCTTTGGGACAACAGGTGTTTGTCCATGATGCAGCTGGTGGTGGGCGTGACTAATGTTGAGGAACTGTCTGGTCTGTGAACAAAGAAAATAAAAACCAAATATTTTAGGGACAGTGCAGATTAGATTGTTCTGCAACGAAAAAAGTAGAAACTTAATCTAGCTGATGATTATGACATTTCACAGTAAATGATAATAAAGCAGCATAGCATGTAAGTCCTTGAAAAAGTAGAACTTAAAACAAGATTGAATGAACTCCTACCAACTAAACCTGTGATTCTCTTCTACTTCTTTACAACTGTCAAACCAATCACTAGTCAGCAACTATCTCAATCACTAACTTAAGCTAACCCTCACACTTTAAGCCCCCTCAGAGTGCTAATCGGATTAATTTGAATAACCAGATACAATGCCAAATACTAAAAAATGAATTAGAATTAACTACCTATAGTACCTGATTAGACGAAACTTCACGATCGCCATGGAATAGGATAACCTTTGAGCACTCAGAATAGCCAAGATCATGAACATAAACCATGGAGTCAAAGGTAACTAATCCAACAAGGGTGTTCTCCGGCAACTGTTCCATGACAAGCAGCAGCTCCTTCTTAAGCGCACGCAACTCGTCCTCCGCAGAGGAGAGATCCACAACAAACACCAAAGCAGGCCCAGGCCCAAGCCCAGGCCCACGCGGATCAGCACCAGCAGCGGCGACACTAACCAGCGAAGACGAAGAAGAGAAAGACGAAGACAGCACGCGAGGAGGAAGAGAAGAAGAAGAAGAAGGAGGAGTGATAGGCGCACGTGAGAGGAGGGAGTTAGAACTAGAAGGCACGTGAGCGGGGGCGTATTCGACGGAGCTATAGGTAGGGAAGAGCTTGGCGGGGAGATTGGTATCGGCGATGTCGGAGTAGGAGCGAGGGAAGGGGTTACGTTGGGAGCAGAAAGGGCAGTGCCAGATGCGAGACTGGTAGTCGAGACGAGCGTAGGGATTCAAAACGGCATCGCATTGAGAGCAGTTGAGAGGGTCGCAGGGTACGATGGGAAGCTCGGGGGGTTGCATGAGAGGGGTGCACATGATGGAGAGGGGGATTATGAGAGACGAAGCTTCGGATTTCGAGGTTGGCCATGAGTTCCATGACCACCTCAAGCCTTCCACTGCCTCCAGTTCCAAGAAATCCATTTCGATGGGGATCGCCCGCCGCCCTCGACGACTTTCCTAATTGCTAATTGACCGATCCACCGTAGCCAACGGCAACGCAGTTACTTGTTAGTTGTTACTTCCTTAATACCTTGAAGATTCCTCTTTCCTGATCGATCTCCACACTAAAAATCATTTCCGGCATATAAATAAATTTTTATAATGGTCCCTACCATTCACCCAATTACTTATAACTAGTATTTGTTCTCGAAGTTCTAATTTTTTTTATAATAGTCCTTTATATTTAGTTTTAGACCCTATAGTAGGTTCTCAGTGTATTTTTGGTGCTAAACTGCTAACTGACAAAGTGTTGATGTAACTATTTTTATTTCGCTAAAAGTTTTCAATAGTTAGATGATGTGATAATATTATAATTGGACCCAATTTAATTTTTATTTTATTAGAATAAATAACTAAAATAAATTATTTTATTCTTAAATTTATTTAAATACAACTTTTACAAAATTGTATATGTAAATATAATTTTTTATTATTTTATGTAAATTGCAAGAGAGGTTCTATGTAATCACCCAATTTTCAGTATGTCTAGATTTGAAAACTGAGAGCTATCAACTTGTCTTCTTAATTATTATTTATTATTTATTAATGAGCCTGATTCGTTGTTAAAACGTTGTTAATTTGCGGGGTAATTTCTTTTTGAAAACATTTAGATTAATAAACAAAATCTTTCATAATCAATTCACAAAGAATAGCAGATAAAATAGTTATAAACAACCACACTTATATACACATATACATTTTAAGCAGTTAACAACATTCAGTTATCCAGCCTTTATTAAAGTGAAGAACCTCTATTAGAACACCCCTAAACACATACAGCATCTCAGGCCTGACCTGTTCAAGAAGTCCCTAAACTGGCGTCCAGGCTAGCCTAGACTCTATACTCACCTAATCCCTCTAAACTACTAAAGTGAGGGAAAGTGTTATCTAGATCTTCAAGACTCAAGTCAGGTGAAACGACATCAAAAGGTGGAAGATCATCTACCACTCTTCTGTACGATCATACATTGTCATATGACGTCTCACTGGTACTCCATCAAGTAGTCATATAACAAGAGTTTCGTACACATGATTTAGGTTAAAGTTCACATACAAACAGGGTATAGACGTAAGCTGGTCTCACAGCATATACATATTATCAGAGAACGAGATTCACCCTATATTCAGAAGACTGCCTAGAGCGAAATTCTCTTTGCAGAATGGTCATCAGTGAACTACGGAAAGGTACTCATGCTTCCATCTGAAGGGGGAAGGGAGAGAGAATGGATAAGAATTGGGGAGTTCTTAGTAAGGCTGGGGTTATTAGTTAAGTTCATTAATTCTATGTTATTTAGCAGACAAATAGTAGAAAATAGAAAAGTAGTAAACAGAAGATACATATAATTAGAGAAATTAAGAAATCAGGAAGCAAAGCACAAACAAAAGAATACAAGAAAATAAAACACAGACACAGAGAATAGAGTACAAATAAAGAAAGCATACATTCATACAACAACCATAACAGAGGAAATGCACAACCAAGTATGATGCATGTTTGTCCTATGCAGGCCATGAGCTCACGTGTCGGTTTACACCCTGCAACCCGACATTACCTAGGAACTAGTCCTAAATATGGCTTCATCTCTGTAGGTGAACTTCGGCCTACAGAAATGGCGCCCCTATAAGTGAACTTCGGCTTACAGGAATAGTCTAAACACAACATAACAACTTTCTGTAGGTGAACTTCGGTCTACAGAAATGGCACCGCTGTAAGTGAACTTCGGCTTACAGAAATGGCGCCCCTGTAAGTGAACTTCGGCTTACAGGAATCACAACTCTCTGTAGGTGAACTTCGACCTACAGAAGCAACACCCTAAGATACACAATTGATATTCACTGTAGGTGAACTTCGGCCTACAGGAATAACAACTCTCTGCTTATTCTGTGAGGTCAAACATTCAGCTATATAACTTTTAACTCTTTTCCTTTCTAACATGTTTGCAAGTTTCTAAATCTTTTTTCATTACCTGATATACCTCAATACCTTCTCTTATACTTTTTCTTAGGTATTTAATAAAGATAATTAAAGAATTTTGGACTCAAAACTGCCTTCTTCAGACTTTTAGAAAAAAAAATTGTCTTTTATTAATATTTTATTATTATTAATAAAATAATATTAATAATAAAATAATATTTTAATATTAAAATAATAATATTTTATTCAACTTTCAAAAATTACATTTTGATCCCTGAACTTTTAAGAAATTGCATTTTGACTCCGTAACTTTTAATATTTACACTTTGGTCTCTTAATTTTCCTTAATTAACTTTTCACCCCAAAATCATCAAAACCAATGTTTTTCTTGTCCTTCAAAAACCAAAAATATTTTTTTAAAAATTCATCAGATTTCAGCTTGATTTTCAACCAATTTTTCAATCTTTTCGGTAATCAATTTTTACCTAATTTTGACCAAATCAAAGAGCAACGTTTCAGCCATCAAATACACATCAAAAATACATCAAATATCATGAATTTCATGGCTGAAAAGCCACGTTTTTCAACAGTAACAACAACAATTTCATAACCATCAATAACTTGATTTTCAGGTATTAAACAACAAGATCTCCTGTTCAAACCATCACATAAACACTCAGAATCAAGCCTCAAGCAACAAGATTTGATTTCACACTTCAAGAACACAGCCAATCATTAATTAATTTACCAAACCTTATCTCCTTTGCTGCTGTCAAAAGTTGAACAAAAAAGAAGCTTCTAAAAGTACTTTTACGCTTATTTTAACATCAAAACAACTTTAGAACCATATGAACCATGAAGGCTGAAGGTTCATGATGATGAAAAGAAGGTTTTTCTCACCTCAAGGTATCTAGAAATCACGTTTTCTTAAAGCTTATGGTGAATGAACAAGAGATCCTAGAAGAAAACATGAAGAAAACATCATTAGCTTGATTTCTCCACCATGGCCGAAACTTCAAGGAGGAGGAGCAGCCATCATACCTTGATTTACTCTAAAAAAAGTGACATAGAAATAAAGAGGAGGAAGAGGTGAACACTTTGGTCGGATTAGATTTTTGGTATGGGTTTTGGTTTAAGAAAGAATGGAGTTTGAAACTCAGGTGTTCATGGAAGTTTTCATAGAAGTTCTTCCATTTTTCTCTCTTTAGATTTTCGAATTTTTGGCTTGTTTAGAAAGAAAAGTTGATGTTAATGATGAACCTAGGAATCCGTGAGGTTAGGATAAGCATTATCTTAAAATTTGGTGTAAAAATATCTCAAGAAAGGATAATTACTGAAGCTATATGTGTTAGAACACAAGTATTTCTTACTTTCTCTTAAGGAACCTTTTCTTGGAGAGCAAGAAAGGAAACACGTGGTGGCTAACTCTGGGAGAGCCACGTGTCACAGGGTGCTGACTCATCAGAGTTTAATAATAAAATATCATTCATAAGATAATTACTAAAATTAGATACATCATATCAGATTACACTACTAAAGGATAAGCATAAGTTTTACTAGTATAAATGACACTAATAACAAGATAATCATGAGAATAAAAGATATATGATGAAGCATTAGCATTGCTAAGTTCATCTAAGAATGTCGTTATTATCCATTACCGGTAGATTTCAAGCTCAGTAATTATATTACTAAACATAGATCAATATTAACTACAGTAGAGAAAATAATAATATAATATTCTAAATAAAATAATAATATATGAATATTATATTAATATAATTTTTTCTTGAAATCCGTGACCAACTCGTCACATAGAGACTAGTCACGAAAATTATAATTTTGAAATTCGGACCCGAAGTGGCTCAAAAATGCAACTTTTCACGACGTGCCTAATTAGATCAGGAGAGGTGTCTGGTGCAGTCAAGTTGCTGACTCAGCAGCTTGATGACACAGCACCTGCACAGTGGAGGTGCTTAAATGCACTAAAATTCCTAAAAATTCCATAAAAATTCTGTTTGACCCCGAAATAGCGCTGTTTCTTCGAGGCTAGGCCGTTACATCCCATGGATTTCAAATGAGCGTAAACCACTACACCTGTCTAGCAGTTTACGTTGACAACTGAAATAGCTAAAAACTACGACAGGAGTCTCACAATTTCTATATTAATGTGAAATATACATAAACCGCGACAAGGGTCCAGCGGTTTATGCTTTAGTATAAATACGCGAGAAGGGAGTCGCAGTTTATTCAATTTGAGCCATTTCCGTCTTTTTAGAGAGAGAAAGAGACATTGTAGAGAGAGGGAGAGAGGAAAGTGTGATGAGGATTTGGCCATTTGGATTTTGCTGGGACCGGGACTATAGCAAATGAACGTAGTCTTTATCGGCTCAACAGCGTTGCGCACGTTGTCAGTAGTATAAACAAAGAGGTAAGTTTGTTTTCTTTTAGTTATTAAATTTCATATAACATAAAATGTAGTATTCAGGTGCAATAGTTAGAACATATAATTTTGGGTTGGCTAGTTTAGAATTTCAAAGTTAAGATGTAAAATTTAAAAGTAGGATCAAATATAGGGTTTGTATATAAAAACTAAGATTTAAAATTATAACTTTTAAATATGTAAGTTTAACTTCGAATATTATAGTTTTAGTTGTTTAGTGTTTAGAATTTAAAGATTAAATCTGGTAAAAAGAATCTAATAGTTGCTATTTTACATCCTTAAATTTTAAAATTATAAGTTTTGTAGTTTAGTTTTTTAAATTTAAGATTTAATTTTTAAAATCATAAGTTTAGTAATTGATTATTTTAAATTAAAGATTTGAGTCTTTATATTTAAGTTTTACTATTTTAAATTTATTATCGTAGGACTTATGAATTTGAAAGTTGGATCTTTATTACTTGTTGTGTGATACATTTAGATACGTTTCAAACTGATATGTAGAAGTTGAGTAATTTTGTTTCTCCAATATAGTAAAATTAGTTTGAAAAATATGTAATTCTGAAGTATATCTGAAATGTTAGTTAAGTTTGGATAGAGTATACTTATAATGTTTGTTTCCGTTTATAATCTATGTGTTAAACTTGTTAGTGACGGAATTTCATTTGGTTCGGTTATTTCTCTCACATGCTACAGTCAAGTAGGTGTATTTATAGTGTCTGGAAGTAACAAAACATGCCTCTGCATGACAGAATCATACTTTATTTTAACTGATGCCTGTCAAATAGAGTAACAGTAAAGCACATTGGATCCAACTATATTAGTCTATTTTATGTTTTTGTTAAAAATAATATGTAACTATTCATTCTAATGCTTGTAAATTTATTTAAAATATTTGTAATTTTTTTATTTAACTAATTTCAAATTTGTTAGGCTTATTAAGAGACAATTTTTTCTGAATATTAGTCACGGTTCATTTTGGACCGTGACATAATCGCATATGGACTTAAGTTTGATCACGTTCCCATTTGATGTGATAATATAAGTGTTATTAATTTAACCAAGAATTCAATTTTTTACTCAAGAACTAAGTACATTAAGATTAGATATCATTTTATAAGAGATTGTGTTCAAAAAGGAGATGTAATTGTCAAATTTGTTAAAACTAATAAGTAACTGATTGACATTTTTACAAAATCTTTAAGCAAAGAAAGTTTCTTTTACATTCGTAATGATTTTGGTATTTTAAACAGGATCTGTCTTTAGTAAACTCAAGTGTTTTGAGATTTTGTGATAAGCACGATAAATAATTTATAAATATAACCCAAATAGGATTTAATAATAATTGTTAAATATTTACTTTTACCACAAATATTTTTAAAATTCATTTAGGTAACCCTAAGTTTGCTACTTTCACTTAGTGACTAAACCCACTAACACACTCTCTACTCTCTTTCTCTTTCCTTTTTACAGAATCCACTGTCATCAACAACAATCCCTACTCACTGCCATTTGCCTTTCTTTCTCATCCCTTTTCACATAACCCACGTCTATTGCCAATTTATTTGTCAATTCCCTTTTGAGTTTCAGAGTATCGTCGTTCTTTCTGCCTTTATCGTGCACCGTATTTTTCTGTTGTCTTCAACGCTTTCTCTCCATTCATCGCTACACTTCAAGAATTTGAATGGAGCCTCAACCTCAGGTATGAACTTGTTTTATTTAACTCATTTTTTTTATCCCTTTATGTGTTGTTGCATGAATCTATTTTGTTGAAGTCATTCAATCATTTTTTTTGTTCTTCTTATTTCATTCAATTAGTGATTTTGTTCGATTTACTTAGTTGTTTAAAATTTTTGAATTAGGGTTAAAAAAATTTAATATTTGTTTTTATGATTTTGATTTCAATTTTTGGATTTATGTCTTTTTTCATGATGTTCTATTTTTTATTTGCTATTGCTATTTGATTTTTGATCATGATTTCAATTTATAGGTTTATGGTTTTATTCAAATTTAGTAATTATTTTTATAATTTTAATTTCAATTTCAGGAGTTATGCTTCTCTCCATACTGTTCTATTTTTTATTTATTATTGCTGTTTGATTTCTATTCATGATTTTAATTTATGAGTTTATATTCCTATTCAAATTTGGTATTTGTTTTATATTTTATTTATTAATGTTGTTTGATTTTTTTAGTGTGTTTATAAATTTAGAAATTAGTATTGTGATTCTTTTTTAAAATTCAATGATCATTGGTTAATTTTGTTTATTTAATTATAAATTATATCTAATTTACGTTATTTTTTGGATAATATTAACGTTAGTCACCATAAATTATAGAAAGTTTCAAATAATCAAAAATACACAAATCATAAAAATACTCATAATGTTAGTGAGCATGTAGATAAAGAGTAAAGACATAACTTTTGATGTAATAGATACGGATCAATATGACATAAATTCTTGAGAAAAATTGGTAAGATCGATTTCTGTTTGAGAATGTTAATTTTTTTTCTTGAAAAACCTATAAGTCTGCTATAAAAAGTTTTCAAAAATTTATATATTTTTTCTTTAAACACGTATAATCATATATAAGAATTGTTTAATATATCTTGTCGTTCTATATATATATAACACGAGATAATTTTTGTGACTATTTTAAGCAAGTGCATTTCCCTTCTCCCGAAGTCCAAAGACGACCACTGGATGAAAAAAATATATTATATATTAAAATATAA